>NC_044997.1:6084667-6285617 GCF_008728515.1 Papio anubis
TTTTTTTTTTTTTTTTTAATTTATTTATTATTATTATACTGTAAGTTGTAGGGTACATGTGCATAACGTGCAGGTTTGTTACATATGTATACTTGTGCCTTGTTGGTGTGCTGCACCCATCAACTCGTCATTTACATCAGGTATAACTCCCAATGCAATCCCTCCCCCCTCCCCCCTCCCCATGATAGGCCCCGGTGTGTGATGTTCCCCTTCCCGAGTCCAAGTGATCTCATTGTTCAGTTCCCACCTATGAGTGAGAACATGCGGTGTTTGGTTTTCTGTTCTTGTGATAGTTTGCTAAGAATGATGGATTCCAGCTGCATCCATGTCCCTACAAAGGACACAAACTCATCCTTTTTTATGGCTGCATAGTATTCCATGGTGTATATGTGCCACATTTTCTTAATCCAATCTGTCACTGATGGACATTTGGGTTGATTCCAAGTCTTTGCTATTGTGCTTTTAAGTCTTTAAATCATCTTGAGTAGAATGTTTTATGCTTTAAGAAAGGAGTACAGTTTCAATTTTCTGCATATGGCTAGTCAGTTATCTCATTACTGTTTATGAAATAGAGAGCTTGTCCCCATTGCTTATTTTTTGCCAGCCAGTTGTGTCAAAGGTAAGATTGTTGTAGGTTTGTTGCTATTACCTGTTGGCTTTCTAGTCTTTTCCACTAGTCTGTGTCTTTTTTTGTACTAGTACCATGCTGTTTTGGTTACTGTAGCTGTGTAGTACAGTTTCAGATTTCATAATGTGATGCTTCAACTTTGAGTATTAATTTTGTTTTTGTGTTTTGCTTGGAATTGCCTTGGCTATTCAAGCTCCTTTTTGATTCCATATAACTGTTAAATTAGTTTTTTCTCCACGAATTCTGTGAATAATGTCATTGGTAGTTTGATGAAAATAGCATTGAATCTATAAATTACTTTGAGCAGTATTTTCATTTTGACACTATTAATTCTATTGATGAGCATGTAATGTTTTTCCATTTGTGTCATCTTTGATTTTTCAAGCAGTGTTTTGTAATTATTTGACCTTCTTGGTTAGCTCTATTTCTAGGTATTCTTATGTGTGTTGGGGGAGGGTATTGTGGATTGGAAGGTTAGATTTTATTGGCATATAGGATTGACACTGATTTTCTTTTTTCATTATTATTATACTTTAAGTTCAGAGGTACATGTACACAATGTGTAGGTTTGTTACATAGGCATATATGTGCCATGTTGGTTTGCTGCACTCATCAACTTATCATTTACATTAGGTATTTCTCATAATGCTCTCTCTCCTCCAGCACCCCATCCTCAATAGGCCCCAATGTGTGATATTCCCCACCCAGCGTCCAAGTGTTCTTATTGTTCAATTCCCACCTATGAGTGAGAACATGCGGTGTTTGGTTTTCTGTCCTTGTGATAGTTTGCTGAGAATGATGGTTTCCAGTTTCATCCATGTCCCTGCAAAGCACACGAGCTCCTCCTTTTTTATGGCTGCATAGTATTCCATGGTGTATATGGGCTACATTTTCTTAATCCAGTCTATCATCGAGGGACATTTGGGTTGTTCCAAGTCTTTGCTATTGTGAACAATGCTGTGATAGACATACATTTGTATGTGTCTTTATAGTAGCATAATTTATAATCCTTGGAGTATATACCCAGTAATGGGATTGCTGGGTCAAATGGTATTTCTAGTTCTAGACCTTTGAGAAATTGCCACATTGTCTTCCACAATGGTTGAGCTAATTTACACTCTTACCAACAGTGGAAAAGCATTCCTATTTCTCCACATCCTCACCAGAATTTGTTGTTTCTTGACTTCTTTTATTCTTTTATTTATTTAATTTTTTGAGACAGAGTCTTGTGGGAAAAAGGAAGATCCTCAATGTATTTGTTCTGTCCTCAAATACAAATCAAAACGGAGTCTCTTATGTCTACTTCTTTCTATATAGACACAGTAATAGTCTGATCTTTCTTTTCCCCACAGAGTCTTGCTCTGTTGCCCAGGTTGGATTGCAGTGGTGTGATCTAGGCTTACTGCAAGCTCCACCTTCCAGGTTCATGCCATTATTCTGCCTCAGCCTCCCGAGTAGATGGAATTACAGGCACCCACCACCACGCTTGGCTAATTTTTTGTATTATTAGTAAAGATGAGTTTCACTGTGTTAGCCAGGATGGTCTCCATCTCCTGACCTCTTGATCTGCCTGCCTCAGCCTCCCAAAGTGCTGGAATTACAGGCTTAAGACACCACGCCTAGCCATTTCCTGACTTTTTAATAATCACCATTCTATCTGATGTGAGATGGTATCTCATTGTGGTTTTAACTTTCATTTCTCTTATGACCAGTGATGATGAGTATTTTTTTCATTGGTCTGGTGGCTGCATAAATGTATTCTTCGGAGAAATGTCTGTTCATATCCTTTGTCCACTTTTTGATGGGGTTATTCTCTTGTAAATTGGTTTGGTTCTTTGTAGATTCTGGATATTGGCCCTTTTTCAGAGGGGTAGATTGCAAAAATGTTCTCCCATTCTGTATGTTGCGTGTCCACTCTGATGGTAGCTTCCTTTGCTGTGCAGAAGCATGTTAGTTTAATTTGACCCCATTTGTCTATTTTGGCTTTAGTTGCCATTGCTTTTGATGTTTTAGTTGTGAAGCCTTTGCCCATTCGTATGTCCTGAATGGTATTGCCTAGGTTTTCTTCTAGTGTTTTTATGGGTTTAGGTCTACCATTTAAGTCTTTAATCTATCTTCAATTACTCTTTGTATAAGGTGTATGGAAGAGATCCAATTTCAGTTTTCTACGTATGGCTAGTCAGTTTTCCAGCAACATTTACTAAACAAGGAATCCTTTCCTCATTTCTTGTTTTTGGCAGGTTTGTCAAAGATCAGATGGTTGTAGATGTGTGGTGTTATATCTGAGGCCTCTGTTCTGTTCCATTGTTCTAGATATATATCTGTTTTGGTACCAGTACCATGCTGTTTTGGTTACTGTAGCCTTGTAGAATAGTTAAAAGTCAGGTAGTGTGATGCCTCCACCTTTTTTTTTTTTTTGCTTGGGATTATCTTGGCTATCGATGCTGGCTTTTTTGATTCCATATGAACTTTAACGTAGTTTTTTCCAATTCTGTGAAGAAAGTCATTGGTAGCTTGATGGGGATGACACTGGATCTATAAATTACCTTGGACAGTATGGCCATTTTTACTACATTGATTCTTTCTATCCACAAGCATGGAATGTTCTTCAATTTGTTTGTGTCCTCTTTTATCTCATTGAGCAGTGGTTTGTAAGTCTCCCTGAAGAGGTCCTTCACATTCCTTGTAAGTTGGATTCCTAGGTATTTTATTCTTTGGAGCAACTGTGAATTGGAGTTCACTCATGATTTGGCTCTCTGTTTGTCTGTTATTGGTGTATAGGTATGCTTGTTATTTGGAAGCATTGATTTTGTATTCTGAAATTTTGCTGAAGTTGCTTATCAGTTTAAGGAGGTTTTGAACTGAGATGATGGGATTTTCTAAATATAAAATCATGTCATCTGCAAACAGGGACAATTTGACTTCTTCTTTTCCTAATTAAATACAGTTTATTTCCTTCTCTTGCCTGATTGCCCTGGCCAGAACTTCCAACACTATGTTGAGTAGGAGTGGTGAGAGAATGCTTCCTTGTCTTATGCCAGTTTTCAAAGGGAATGTTTCCATTTTTTGGCCATTGAGTATGATATTGGCTGTGGGTTTGCCATACATAACTCTTATTATTTTGAGATGCATTCCATCAATACCTAGTTTACTGAGAGCTTTTCAGCATGAAAGGCTGTTGAATTTTGTCAAAGGTCTGTTCTGAATCTATTGAGATAATTATGTGGTTTTTGTCATTGGTTCTGTTTATGTAATGGATATATGTATGTTGAACCAACCATGTATCCCAAGGATGAAGCCAACTTCATCGTGGTGGATAAGCTTTTTGATGTACTGTTGGATTCGGTTTGCCAGTATTTTATCGAGAAGTTTTGCATGGGTGTTCATCAGGGATATTGCCCTGAAATTCTCTCTTTCTTTCTTTTGTGTGTGTGTGTGTAGAAATTGGCTGCGAATTCTTCTGGTCCTGGTTTTTTTTTTTTTTGGTAGGCTATTAATTACTGCCTCAATTTCAGAACCTGTTATTGGTTTATTCAGAGATTCAACTTCTTCCTGGTTTAGTCTTCAGAGAGTGTATGTGTCCAGGAATGTATACATTTCTTCTAGATTTTCTAGTTTATTTGCATAGAGGTGTTTACCATATTCTCTCATGGTAGTTTGTATTTATGTGTGATCGGTGGTAATATCCCCTTTATCATTTTTTATTGCATCTATCTGATTCTTCTCTCTTTTCTGTATTAGTCTTGCTAGCAGACTATCTATTGAATTGCTCCTTTAAAAAACCAGCTCCTGGATTCACTGATTTTTTGAAGGATTTTTCCTGTCTCTATCTCCTTCAATTCTGCTCTGATCATAGTTATTTCTTGCCTTTTGCCAACTTTTAAATTTGTCTGCTCTTGCTTCTCTAATTCTTTTAATTGTGACATTAGGGTGTCAATTTTAGATTTTTCCTGGTTTCTCTTGTGGGTACTTAGTGCTATAAATTTCCCTCCACACACCGCTTTAACTGTATCCCAGAGATTCTGATACATTGTGTGTTTGTTCTCATTGGTTTCAAAGAAATCTTATTTCTGCTTTCATTTCATTATTTACCCTGTAGTCATTCAGGAGCAGGTTGTTCAGCTGTTTTGAGTAAGTTTCTTAAACCTGAGTTCTAATTTGATTGCCCTGGGGTCTGAGAGACAGTTTATTGTGATTTTTGTTCTTTCACACTTGCTGAGGAGTGCTTTACTTCTTACCATGTGGTCAATTTTAGAATAAGTGCAATGTGGTCCTGAGAAAAATGTATATTCTCTTGATTTGGGATGGAGAGTTCTGTAGATGTCTATTAGGTCCACTCAGTCTAGAGATGAGTTCAAGTCTTGGATATCCTTGTTAATCTTGTCTCTCATTTATCTGTCTAATATTTACACTGGGGTGTTAAAGTCTCCCATTATTATTATGTGGGAGTTTAAGTCTCTCTGTAGGTCTCTAAAGACTTGCTTTATGAATCTGTGTGCTCCTATATTGGATGCATATATATTTAGGATAGTTTTACCTTCTTATATATTTAGTTTTATCTTCTTATTGAATTGATCCCTTCACCATTAGGTAATGGCCTTATTTGTCTCTTTTGATCTTTGTTGGTTTAACATCTGTTTTATCAGAGATTAGGATTGCAAACCCGCTTTTTTTCTTGCTTTCCATTTGCTTGCAGATCTTCCTCCATCCCTTTATTTTGAGCCTGTGTCTCTGCACATGGTATAGGTCTCCTGAATACAGCACACTGATGGATCTTTTATCCACTTTGCCAGTCTGTGTCTTTTAATTGGGGCCTTTACCCCATTTACATTTAAGGTTAATATTGTTATATGTGAATTTGATTCTGTCATTGTGATGTTAGCTAGTTATTTTGCCCATTAGTTAATGCAGTTTCTTCATAACATTGACGGTCTTTACAATTTGGCACGTTTTTGCAGTGGCTCATACTGGTTCTTCCCTTCCACATTTCATGCTTCCTTCAGGAGCTCTTGTAAAGCAGGCTTGGTGGTGACAAAATCTCTCAGCATTTGCTTGTCTGTAAAGAATTTTATTTCACCTTCACTTATGAAGTTTAGTTTTGCTGGGTATGAAATTTGGGGTTGAAAATTCTTTTCTTTAAGAATGTTGAATATTGGTCCCCGCTCTCTTCTGGCTTGCAGGGTTTCTGCTAAGAGATCTGCTATTAGTCTGATGGACTTCCCTTTGTGTGTAACCTGACCTTTCTCTCCAGCTGCCCTTAACACTTTTTCCTTTATTTCAACCTTGGCGAATCTGACAATTATGTGTCTTGAGGTTTCTCTTCTCGAGGAGTATCTTTGTGATTTTCTCTCTATTTCCTGAGGATGAATGTTGGTCTGCCTTCCTAGGTCGGGGAAATTCTCCTGGATAATATCCTGAAGATATTGTTTTCCAACTTGGTTCTATTCTCCTCATCACTTTCAGGGACACCAATCAAATGTATATTTGGTCTTTTCACAGAGTCACCTCTTTCTTGGAGGCTTTGTTCGTTTCTTTTAACTATTTTTTTCTCTAATCTTGTCTTCTCACTTTATTTCATTAATTTGATCTTTAATCACTTACATCCTTACTTCCACTTGATCGAATCAGCTATTGAAACTTGTGCATGCATATCATAGTTCTTGTGTCATGGTTTTCAGCTCCATCACATCATTTCAGGTCTTCTCTACACTGTTTACTCTAGTTAGCCTTTCATCTAACGTTTTTTCAAGGTTTTAAGCTTCCTTGTGATGGGTTAGAACATGCTCCTTTACCTTGGAGATGTTTGTTATTACCAACCATTTGAGGCCTACCTCTGTCAACTCATCAATCATTTTCCATCCAGCTTTGTTCCATTGCTGGCAAGGAGCTGCAATACTTTTGAGAAGAGGCACTCTGTTTTTTTAGGATTTTCAGGTTTTCTGCTCTGGTTTCTCCCCATTTTTGTGGTTTTATCTACTTTGGGCTTTGATGTTGGTGACCTACAGAAGGTGTTTTCGTGTGTATGTCCTTTTTGTTGATATTGATGCTATTCCTTTGTGCTTGTTAGTTTTCATTCTAACAGGCCCCTCAGCTGCAGGTCTCTTGATGTTTGCTGGAGGTCCACTCCAGACCCTGTTTGCCTGAGTATCACCAGCAGAGGATGCAAAATCGCAAATACTGCACAATAGTAAATATTGCTGCCTGTTCCTTCTTCTGGAAGCTTTGTCCCAGAGGGGCCCCCACCTGTATGAGGTGTCAGTGGGCCCCTTATGGGAGGTATCCCCCAGTTAGGCTACACAGGGGTTAGGAACCCACTTCATGAGGCAGTCTATTCCTTCTCAGAGCTCAAACACCATGCTGGGAGAACCACTGCTCTCTTCAGAGCTGTCTCATAGAGATGTTTAAGTCTGCAGAAGTTTCTGCTGCCTTTTGTTCAAGCATGCCCTGCCCACAGAGGTGGACTCTACAGAGGCAGTAGTCTTTGCTGAGCTGCAGTGGGCTCTGCCCAGTTCGAGCTTCCTAGCCACTTAGTTTATCTACTCAAACCTCAGCCATGGAGGATGACCCTCCCTCCTCATCAGGCTGCAGCATCGCAGGTCAATCTCAGACTGCTGCACTAGCAGTGAGCAAAACTCCATGGGCATGGGACCCAATGAGCGAGGCATGGGAGAGAATCTCCTGGTCTGCAAGTCCCTAAGACCATAGGAAAGTACAGTATTTGGGTGAAAGTGTCCCATTTTTTTCAGGTAATATCTGTCACAACTTCCTTTGGCTGGGAAAGGAAAATCTACCAACACTTTGTGCTTCCCAGGTGAGGTGACATCCTGCCCTGCTTCGGCTCACTCTCTATGGGCTGCAACCACTGTCCAACCAGCCCAAATGAGAGGAACGAGGTCCCTCAGTTGGAAATGCAGAAATCACCTGTCTTCAGCATCAATTATACTGGGAGCTGCAGACCAGAACTCTTCCAACTTGTCCATCTTGGAATGCACTAGATGTCCTTTTTGTTGATACTGATGTTTTCCCTTTCTGTTTGTTAGTTTTCATTCTAACAGTCAGATCTCTCAGCTGCATGTCTGTTGGAGTTTGTTAGAGATCCACTCCAGACCGGTTTGCCTGGGTGTCATCAGGGGAGGCTGCAGAACAACAAATACTGCTGCCTGATCCTTTTTCTGGAAGGTTTGTCCCAGAGGGGTACCAACCCGTTTGAGGTGTCTGTTGACCCCTACTGGGAGGTGTTTCCCAGTAAGGCTAGACAGGGGTCAGGCAACCACTTGAGGAGGTAGTCAGTCCGTTCTCAGAGCTTGAACACCATGCAGAGAGAACCACTGCTCTCTTCAGAGCTGTTGGACAGGGATGTTTAAGTCTGTAGAAGCTGTCTTCTGCCTTTTGTTCTACTATCATCTGCTCCCAGAGGTGGAATCTATAGAGGCAGTCGGCCTTGCTGAGCTGTGTTGGGCTCCACCCAGCTCGTGCTTCCCAGCCACACTGTTTACACTGTGAGCTACTCAAGCCTCAGCAATGGTATGCCCCATCAAGCTACAGCATCACAGGTCGATCTGAGACTGCTGTGCTAGGAGTGAGCAGGGCTCTGTAGGCATGGGGGGAGAGGGCAACTCCTGGTCTGCTGGTTGCTAAAAGTGTGGGGAAAAGCACAGTATTTGGTCAAGAGTGTATCAGTTCTCCAGATACAGTCTGTCATGGCTTCCCTTGGCCAGGAAAGGGAAATCCCCCAACCCCTTGCACCTCCTGTGTGACAGGATGCCCTGCCTGGCTTCAGCTCACCTTCCATGAGCTGCAGCACTGTCCAACCAGCCCAGTGAGATGAACCATGTACCTCAGTTGGAAATGCAAAAATCACCCTTCTTCTGTGTTGATATTGCTGGAAGTTGCAGACTGTAGCTGTACCTATTTGGCCATCTTCCTGATCTGAATGACACTGAGTTTCACACACTGATTTTGAATACTAAAAATTTGCCAAACTTTTTAAAATCACGTAAGAGAGATTTTGTGCAAAAACTATGGGGTTTTCTAGATATAGAATCATATCATCTAAAAACAGGAACTTTTTTAACTTTCTGTTTTCCTATTTGGATATCTTTTCTTTTTTTCTCTTATCTGAATGCTCTGGCTAAGGCTTCCAGTAGTATGTTGAATAGGAATGGGGAGAGAGAAAACCCTGGTCTTGCTCTGGTCTGCAAGGGGAAGTTGCCAACATTGCCATTCTGTATGTTGTTGGTTATGAATTTGTCATGGATGTCTGTTATCATTTTGAAGTATGTTTCTTCAATGCCTAATTTGTTGAAGGTTTTCAGCCTGAAGGAATGTAAAATTTTATTGAAAGTCTTTTCTGCATCTATTCAGATAATCATCTTTTCTTTGTTTTTAGTTACATTTATCTATCTGGTAAATCACATTAATTTTTATCTATGTGTTGAGCCAACCTTACATCCAAGAGAAAAAGCCTACCTGTTCATGGTAAATAAGTTTTTTAATGTGCTGCTTTATTCAATTTGCTATTATTTGGTTGAATATTTTTACATCTATGTTCATCAGAAATATTGGCTTGAAGTTTTATTTTTGCCTCTGCCAGGTTTTGGTATTGGGATGATGTTTCCCTCACTCAATGAAATAGGGAGTTCATTCTTCTCATTTTTAAATAACATTTTTAGTAGAAAAAGGTATGTTTGTCCTTATATATCTGATATAATTCTGCTGTGAATCCATCTATTTCTTTTTTTTTTTTTTTTTTCTGGTAAGCTTTCTATCACTTACTCAATTTTGGAACTCATTATCAGTCTGTTCAGGGATCCAATTACTTCCCAGTTCAGACCTGAAAGGTTGTGTGTTTCCAGTAATTTATTCAGTATATTTCTCCAAGGTTTTCTAGTTTATGCACTTAGAGGGGTTCATAATGGTGTCTGGGGATTTTTTTATATTCTCATGCGGTCAGCGGTAATGTGTCCTTTGTCATATCTCATTGTTCACTAAAATTAAATCTTTTCCATTTATTAGTTTAGGTAGCAGTAAATCTATCTTATTAATTCTTCAAAATGTAGATCTTGATTTCATTGATCTGTTGTATAGCTTTTAGTGTCTCAATTTCTTTCAGTTCAACTCTAATTTAGCTTACTTCTTGTCATCTGTTTGCCTTGGGATTTGTTTATTAGTGTTTCTCTACTTCCCCTAGTTTCTCCAGTTCTCCTATTAATAAATGTGATGTATGGTGTTAATTCGAGATTTGTCTAACTTTGATGTGGGCATTCTATGCTGTAAAGTTCCCCTTTAACACTATTGTGGCTTTATCACAGATTCTGGTATGTTGTAAATTTGTTCTCATAGTTTCAATGAATTTCTTGATTTCTGCATTAATTTCATTGTTTATTCAGAAGTCATTCAGTAGTAGGTTGTTTAATTTCCATGTAATTGTATAATTTTAAGTGATTTTCTGTACATTAATTCCTATTTTGTATTGCATTGTGATTGAACATTGTGTTTGGTTTAATTTCAGTTTTTCTGAATTTCCTGAGGAATTTTTTTCTTTTCTTTTTTTTTTTTTTTTTTGCCTGATTTTGTGGTTAATCGTGTTTTGGCTATTTCCTGTATCTTGTAAATTTTCATTGTTATCCATATTCTGAATTCTGTTTCTGACATTTCAGCCACTTCAGATCATTTAAGAACCATTGCTTGGGGGTTAGTGTAGTCATTTGAAGGTAAAAAGACACTCAAACTTACTGAGTTACCAGAGCTAGTAGACTGTTTCTATCACATCTGTGTGGGCTGACATTTCTTCAATCTTTGAAGGTGCTACCTTTTTTTATTTTTTAAATTTTATATTTGTTTGTTTGTTTATTTATTTATTTATTTTTTCTTTGCTTCTTTCTTCTTTGATGCCCTTTGGGGTTTGATTATGGCATAAAATGTGTTTGGTTGACTGGCTTTAATTCCAGTTCACTCTGGGGCTTTGAGGATTAAACTAGAATTTAACACATTCAACCAAATTCAATTACTGTCTCCATGCCTCTGTTTCTTTTGTTGGGTGTTTGGGTCCACAGGGCTACCTCATGCAGAGGCCATAGTTGCCAAACAAGCTGTATCCTTGCAAGGTTGGCTATATTCTGCTGTTTCTAAGCTTCCTTGGGAAATAGAATTGTGCCTGCCCTCTTAGATGGGACAGAAGCAAGTCCACTGGGTTGGAAGGATTCATGGGTGTGAACCATCTGGCTACAAGTGGTGGGAGTGGGTGGGTGTGAACCATCTGGCTACAAGTGGTGGGAGCGGGTGTAATTGTCCACCTTGCCATCTTGGTGTTTCTAGGACAACAGAGTCTTTGTCCCTTGGCAAATACAGGCAGAGGCAGTACTGTTGGGCTGGAAGCTGTAGCAGGTGTGACTCCCCTGGCTACCAGCAATGCCTGACCAATGAGTAGAAATGCCTGCCCTGCCATTCAGGTGTTTCCTGGTACAACAGAAAGCTGCATCCTCTAGCTGAATTTATATCTAAGCAGGGAAGCTGGCTGGTTGCCAGTGGCAGGGGTGAGTATAGTCACACACTCCACTCTCTGGGTGTTTTGGGTGTTTCCTATGACAACAGGAAGCTGTGCACTCCACGTGTATTTACCCAGAAGGGTGTCTGCTGGACCTGAAGCTCTAGCAAGCATTGCCTGCCTGCCTGGATACCAGTGTCATTAAGTAGGTGGTACTATTCAGGTGTTTTCTGGGACAAGAGGAAGCTGTGCCCTCTAGATGTCTATAAAGAAGCAGGTTTACTGGGACAGAAGTTCCAGCAGATGTTGCCTACCTGGCTATCAATGGTGGGGCTGGGTTGAGTCACCTGCTCTGCCATCTAGATGCTTCATGGGACAACAGGTTGAGCCCACTGGCTGGGCTCACACAGAAGCAGGGTGAGTGGGCCATAGATTCTAGCAGGCACTGCCCACCTGGCTACCTGTGGAGGTGACAGATAGGGTGGTAACATGCTTCCAGATGTTTCCCAGGAAGTTTCACCTCTAGCTGAGTTGATTCAGAAATGAAGTCACTGGGCCAAAAGCTCTAGCAAGCCTTGTGTGCCTGATTGCCAGTGGCAATGGTAGGTGGTGTCACATGCGCTACCATCTGAGTGTTTTCTGGGACAAGACGAAGCTGTGTTCTCCAGCTGAGTTCAGACAGAAGTGAGATTGCTGGGCCAGAGTCTATTGCAAGAGTTACCCACCTTGCTATCAGTGGGGTGTTGCGTGTTTTGCTTTCCAGGTGTTTCCCTAGTCAACAGGAAGCTACCCCTCCTGCTGAGTTCACACAAAAGGGGAACCACTGGGATAAAATCTCTAGCACACATTGCCTGCCTGATTACTAGTGGTGGGGATGTGTGAAGTGACTGGCCAAGTTTGGGCCAAAGAAGGACTGTTACCAGCAGCAAGACTGAGTGAGTTCTACAGTCTTTGATTATTGTTTTCTTGGGAGAAATAATTAGGCCAAGAGGAACAAGTAGATTTAAGGCAGAAACAAGAGTTTACTGAAGAAAAAACAAAAGTATACTTGGAAGGAACCTAGTGAACAATTCAAAAAATTGAGTGCCCCACCCAATGTTTGCCTTAGGGCTCCTATATATTTACATTTTTGTCTTTTTTACCTAGTCTCTTGTACTCATTATTCTCTAGGTATTTGCTGTTGGTTAATTGCTGCCTGTGGAGGACACTGCCAATTTTTGGGAGGGATTGCATGAATCATTTGGTGGTTAAAGTTATGTGCGTGATCTCATAGGGTAATTTTCTCTTACTGGTCTGCTGTTCCCAGAGAAAGGTCATATGCATGTCACATACCATCGTTTTGCCGTTTCCTGAGCATGTCCTTAGAGAAAGGCCAAACATTTAGCCATTTTCAGTTTTTACCAGGCAGTTGTTGTCCACAAGCCAAAGACATCTCGAGTTTGTTAGAAAATTGTCTTCTTCCTGTTGCCAGTCACCTGACAATTGCCTGACAGTCATCTGACATTCTTTGGGGCTCTGTCCTGCTGTGCTATTTCTACCTATCTAACTCACTCTAAGAGGGCCCCTGGCCTAGAAGCTGGCACTGAGGCACTGAGCCCCATCTAACAGGCAGAGGGTGATACAATCTTATTTCACCCAGGCACTGCAACTGTGGCCTCTCCTGGGGATGTGGCACTGATGCTGGTATCTTGCAGGGCCCAAGACTTGTAGAGTGGCCTTGTAAAACATCCAGATAGCTCTCTGCTTCAGTCTAGGATTGTGATAGGGTTGCAGGAGGATCAGAGAGATTCTCCTAGTCCCATCTGCACCAAACCCAGGCAGGCTGGTGTACAACTTCACTTCTCTCTGCTGTCTGTATTCCTCTGCTGCTTTGGTGAAGCCTAACATGGTTTCTCAGATAATCAGCCTTCAGGGTCAGTGTTCACTAGCCCTTCTGTCTCTCTTCTCCAGGATAGCAGCACACGTGAGCTCTTGTAGTCCAACATTTTTGCCCAATCCCCTGTTCAATCTCTTTTGAGCCCTTTATTTTTGTCAAATATGGATTATGTTACATGTAATTTATTACTAACTAAATAGCAGAGCTTTAGGTATGATTGGATATACTAAATATGACTAATGAAAAATACTTCTATTACCTGCTGATAATTTAAAATTTTTAATTTTTTAATATTTAATGTGATAATTAATTATTCAATTTTTTTAAATCATTGAGGGCAGCTTAAGTATTAAACTTTCAAGGTTTTAAGAAATTTTTCTAGCAATTTTGAATGAACTCCAAATAAAGGTACCAAAGACACTTAATGAAATGTTCCTGTCAATATATAACATGTTTATACACTTGAGGGCTTTACTATTTGAATGCTTTTTTTCCAACAAGCATACTCTTAAAAATAGTGGGCCAGGCATGGTGGCTCACGCCTGAAATACCAGCACTTTGGGAGGCTGAGGTGGGTGGATCACGAGGTCAGGAGATCGAGACCATCCTGGCTAACACGTGAAAGCCCGTCTCTACTAAAAATACAAAAAATTAGCCAGATGTGGTGGTGGGAGCCAATAGTCCCAGCTACTCAGGAGGCTGAGGCAGGAGAACGACTTGAACCCAGGAGATGGGGCTTGTAGTTAAGTCGAGATTGCACCACTGCACTCCAGCCTGGGTGACAGAGTGAGACTCTGTCTCAAAAAAAAAAAAAAAAGTCAACAGCGTACACGCATTCTTTGATGACATTGACTTCGCATGATAAAACAGAAATCTGAGATTTTATGCACTTTGTTATTGTTGTCTTAAAATGCACTTTGTTACTGTCTGGTTTAAAATGGCACTAAATTACTTTTTTCTTTGGTTTTAGTTACAGTTCTACCATACTCCAAATTTTAAGTATAGCTGTCCTCAACTTTCAATAAGAATGAAAAAAAGAGCTGAGATTAAAAACCCTTTTCCTATATCTGTTTCACTTGCTGAAAATGTCAACAAGAAGCACTTTAGAGCAGGGGTAATATGGATCATCATAATTCTGGCTTAGTTGCTGAAACTAGTGGAGAAAGTTCATTTTCTAACTCTACAAATTTAAATATGCTTCTAACAAGGAAGCCTATTGTCAGTCAGAGAATTGCTAGTTCACCTGAAACAATCCAAAGTGTTTTTTCCTTCTCCTTCATCTTCAACCTCAGTTGGACCATCAGACAAAATTCCAACAGATCAGAATCCTATTTTAAATCAGTTGGCCACTATTCATATGCACTCTCATAGCAGCTACAACACAAGCAAATGGCCACATTATGAATTTTGTTACAACCACAACTTCCCAATACCACATCATATCTCCCATATAGAACAGTTATTCGGGGCTAGTGGTGGAACCATTTGCTTTTCCAACCAGATATTTTGAGGTACTAGCCAATGAGGCTTCTTATCCTGATTACCAGCAGGCAATCAGTGGTTTCAAATGCCTGTGATAGCAGATATATCAGCTGCCTCTCATTGCAGGCCAGCTCATCAACTATCTTCACTCGACAAACATTACCCTAATTACAAATGACCTTCCATCAGAGGAGTGCCAGCATATGCAGGACAACAGAGATTGAAATTTACATTGAAAAAAAATTTAAAATTCCTTCTTTTCTGTTACTGAACAATAAAATTACATGTTCACTTTTATGGTGTTTTTTTCCTTATTTCTAAAAATACGGTTAAGAGTAAAAAGGAGTTTTATTTCAATGGCAGGCTATTGTATTATATTTCAAAAACATTTATGGGCTTTTTGACAATTTGACAGGAAATTTGACATGCCCCTTTGTAAGTTAGTTTATTTAGTTATCTAGAAAGGAATAAATGATAGAGTGTTTTAGTCTACCTGCTGCTCCAAAAACAAAATACCACTGACTGGGTAATAAAGAGACTTATTTTGCCTGTTTCTGGAGGCTGGGAAGTCCATGGGGCGGCATGTGGTGAGGACTTCTTTCTATGTTATAACATGGCAGGAGGCTATCATATGGTGAAGATCACGTGAGGAACCGAAAATTGGGGCCAAATTCATCCTTTGATCCAAAGCTCACTTGGACAATAATTAACCTGTTTTCCAGATAATGCCATCAATCCAGTCATGAGGGTGAACCCACAGAATTTCAATGTGGGATTTGGAGGGGACATTGAAAACCAGGGCAGCAGGCAGAAGAAAGAAAAGGAACTGGCATTAGGAAATGGTAGTAAGTGACATCTCACATAGTCTGGCATAAATCAAATAGGGCTCAAATCAGGATGGCACAAAGGAGGGAACATATTCACATGCACACACACATATACACACCTAGAAAATCTAGAGAAAGGTTAACACACACCGTATACTTTGGTATTTTCTCAACTACATTTCCCCAATTATTTTAAATTTGGATTTTAGTTGGCAAAAATCTTCTTCATTACAATTTATACCTACTGAGCCATCTGAGGAACCATGATAATCATCATTTGTGTTATCTTGAGTAATAAAGTTTATGTGATATTATACTCATGGACTGCATCACTGTCAGCACATGGTCGAATTTTACAGCTGGCATCAGCAAGGGCTATTTTGGATCTATCAAAGCAGTCCAGCAGGTTTGTGCCTCCAATTGCCTCCTGCAAGCATGCACTTTTCATGTATTCTAATGCACATTTTTATTCTTTTCTCTTACTTATTTTTTTGAGACAGAGTATCACTCTATTGCCCAGGCCCAGGTACAGTGGCACAATCTTGGCTCATTACAACCTCTACTTCTGGGTTCAAGCAATTCTCATATCTCAGCATCTCAGGTAGGTGTGATTATAGACGTGTACCACCACACTAGGTAAACTTTTGTGGAGATGGGGTTTTACCAAGTTGCCATGTTGCCAGGCTGGTCTGGAACTCCTGGCCTCAGGTGATCCACCTGCCTCAGCCTCCCAAAGAGCTGGGATTACAGCAGTGAGCCACAGCACCCAGCCTCTAATGCACATTTTCACATGTTGGTTTTCTTTTTGCCTTGTGTTATTACAGACTTAGTGCTGAAGGAGCTAGTACTAAAAACTGTAAATAGGCATAGACAAAAATGTCCTCCCAAAGTCCACCTTCTCTTGCCACAGAGACAGGAAAAGGACACTTTACTAAGACAAAAATCTTTTATACAATAGCCACCTACTTTAGCCAAAGAACACACAAAAAAAGCAACATAAAAAACCTACCCAAGCCAACGAAGTCCAGGTGCAAACATCCATTGCACCAGGCAATAATGAAACACCTCAACCCTCTGCTGGAGTAATGCTGGGTCTGACTGGCAGACCCTGGCCAAACGCCAGATGAACAAATGCACTCAGACACAGGTACCCAGTGAAAGAGCAAGCTAGGGGACTGGGCTGCCTATAGACACTAAGGAGGGTGCTATAAAGAGTCAGCAACCACGGTCCTGACATGCTGGTGCTACAGTCATTTATTCAACACAGATTTAATAAAAAAGGTTTTGAGTCACACACTTGTGGTATAGGAAGAAACTGCTCCCGATGGTTACGTGAGTTCTTTTCTATTTCCTAAGTGTCTTGGCTGGTTTGAGAAATAAAGGGAAAGAGCACAAGAGACAGAAATTTAAAACTGGGTGTCCAGGGGAGACATCACATGTCGGCAGCATCCATGATGCTCCCTAAGCCATAAAAACAGCAAGTTTTTATTAGCGATTTTCAAAAGGGGAGGGAGTGCACTAGTAGGGTGTGGGTTACAGAGATCACATAATTCACAAGGTAGTAAAATATCACAAAGCAAGTTGAGGCAGGCCGAGATCACAGGACCACAGGATGGGGTGAAATTAAAATTGCTAATGAAGTTTCAGCTGCTCATTGTTATTGATAACATCTTACCGGGAAACAGGGTTTGACAGCAGACAACCTGTCTGACCAAAATTTATTAGGCAGGAATATTCCTTGTACTAATAAGCCTGGGAGTGCTACAGGAGACTGGGGCTTATTTCATCCCCTCAGCTTCGATCATAAAAGATGGCATGCCTTGAGGGGCCGTCTATAAACCTACTCTCAGGGCACATTCTCTTTCTCAGGGATGTTCCTTGCTGAGAAAAAGAATTCAGCAATATTTCTTCCATTTGCTTTTGAAAGAGAAGAAATATGGCTCTGTTCTGTCCAGCTCACCAGTGGCCAGAAGTCTTATCTCTGGTGTTCCCTGAACATTGATATTATCCTGTTCTTTTTTCAAGATGTCCAGATTTCATACTGTTCAAACACACGTTCTCTACAAACAATATGTGCAGTTGACACAATCATCACAGGGTCCTGAGGTGACATTCATCCTCCTCAGCTTACGAAGAAGATGATGGGATTAAGAGATTAAAGTAAAGATAGGCATAGGAAATCACAAAGGTATTGATTGGGGTAGTGATAAATGTCCATGAAATCTTCACAATTTATGTTCAGAGACTGCAGGAAATACAGGCATAAGAAATTATACTGGCCAGGCGCGGTGGCTCACACCTGTAATCCCAGCACTTTGGGAGGCCGAAACAGGCGGTTCACGAGGTCAGGAGATCAAGACCATTCTGGCTAACAGGGGGAAACCCTGTCTCTACTAAAAAATACAAAAAACTAGCCAGGTGAGGTGGCAGGCTCCTATAGTCCTAGCTACTCGGGAGGCTGAGGCAGGAGAATGGTGTAAACCCGGAAGACGGAGCTTGTAGTGAGCTGAGATCCGGCCACTGCACTCCAGTCTGGGCGACAGAGCGAGACTCCATCTCAAAAAAAAAAAAAAATAAAAGTATTAATTTGGGGACTAACAAATGTCCATGAAATCTTCACAATTTATGTTCTTCTGCCGCAGCTTCAGCTGATCGCTCCGTTTGGGGTCCCTGACTTCCCTCAACATGTGGGTAATTAACTTGTTTGCCCTCCATGAAGTAAGCAGTCTTGTATGCAAATGATCAAAGTCAGTTTTAGGACAACATGAGTTAACAAGCTATTCAGATAAACTCCTCTACATTCCCTTGTTAAGTGCTTTTTTTTTTTTTTTTTTTTGACAGTCTCACTCTGTTGCCAGGCTGGAGTGCAGTGGCATCATCTTGGCTCACTGCAACCTCCGTTTCCTGAGTTCAAGTGATTCTCCTGCCTCAGCTTCCCAAGTAGCTGGGATTACAGTTGTGTGCCACCACACCCAGGTAATTTTTGTATTTTCAGTAGAGATGGGGTTTCAGCACATTGGCCTGAATAGTCTCAATCTCTTGACTTCATGATCCACCTGCCTTGGCCTCCTGATGTTATTTGCTTTTTACTACTAGCTCAAAGTAAGAGGATCAGGTTGCCTTCAGTCATAAACCTTTCCTAAAGTTTTTTCAGAACCTATCCTTCCAAGAAAGTTTTGTTTTTAATATAATTTCCTCTTATAATTTCTCCCACCACCCTGAACAAATTGCCACATCTTCCCCATTTGTTTTTAGCATCAGATTTTGTTGATTGAAGAGTACAGATGTGTGCAGCAACAGGTCTATCAGAGTGGCAGTCACTGCTTGTACTCTAGCTTTACATCCTAGACTTAGGAAATAACTTAAGAGTATAATTAGCAACATTCTTTTCTAATCAAGGAGTGACCTACAGCAGTGGGGGGTCTATCCAGGAGAGATGATCTCACACAGCCTTCCATATGGCTGTTTGTTGTGCGTGTAGATCTATGGCATTGAGGGATTCTGGAATTTTAGTTTTATGTTGCTTTACAACTGCTGTTAAATTGTCATGAAAGATTCCCCAGAGGTGTTGTTTCACTTTATCTCAGCTATGTATTAACTGATTCCATGGTTGTGAAGTCACACAGATATGTTTATGTTCCCAGTTGCATTTTAATTGCTGTCAGAATACCAGTGCATCCTGTCACTCCCCCACATATTCCAAAGCAGCCTCAAGGGCTTGTGGACATGCAAGAACCTTTAGATCTATACCTTGTTATAAGAGAAGTTTCTTACACACATTTCTGGCGAAATTATCTACAAAAGAAGCCATTTGAACTGATTCCGTACTAAATGCTACAGCAACACTAGTAGTTGCTGGGATGACTATGGTTGAGACTCTAAAGGCTATTAAGTGTAACTTTGAATCTTTTGTGTCTGACTTGGGACAGGACATGTTCTAAGATTCCCTGCCCTTGCCAATCGTGTGTTAAATTGACTGGTAGGAAAGCCCCAGATGGTCTCCTGAATACCATGACACTAGTAATATTTAAATTAAATATATTATAATTAGAGATACAAAAGGCAAATCAAACCTGTCCCTGCGCTACGGTCACAAACATGGAGTTTTGGGGTGTAACAGAAATATTGTTTACCATAAGAAAAACATATGAATGGGTAGTGTGCAAATCAGCCACTGATCAGTGCGATTATGAAAAAAGGTCAGTAGAATAATTGTGACTGGAATTATGGTATGTCCCAAGCCCGGCGTTAAAAGGGGTGCAAAGACGTCCCAGATAACATAAAGTGTCTTGGGGTGGCATGGACTTTACTTGAAGATGGAGACATGCCATCCCTCTTTTGGCCCAAATTATAGGGGAACGGGACGTGGCTACAAAACTGTCACTGACACCATGATAGACAAGGACGTCAATATGATCACCCTGCAAACAGCTATGGGGGGCTCCATTTTAAGATGCTATAATTGCCTAACTGAAGGCTACAAGCTTATTCTCCATGACAGACCTCAGAGCTAAAGTGGAATCCATTACTTTCTTGGCTTTGTTCTTTAGCACAGTGAGGAATGTTTGGGAAAGTGACACTGATTTCCCTGCCCAGTTTAAGGTTATGACTAGTCCTCTTCACCATCCCCCAGGTAATGCCCAGGGCTTCTGTAATCCACAGAAGCTGCACTGTCCGGGGCTGCAGGTCCTGTAGGATCATTTTCTGTATTTCTGGGTTGGGTCCTAGTAACTCCATGTATGGTTTGATGCGTCATGCTGGAATCCAAAGAGGGACTTGTGAGGGTGTGAACACAAGCATATCCTCTCCTCCACATTAACAATTCATTTAGAACACATCATACATTAATCTTTCCATCTTTGCACAAAACTACAGGTTGAGAGGTTTTAGCAAAATGCTTTTCTACAGCTGATTGAAATTTATCATCTAAATTTAAAAAAATAAGGGTAAATAAGGCTTATGTCAATAGTGTTGCATAGTCCTTACTCATATTCCCCTTTTTTGTTTTTTGAGCATATCTTTAAGTGTGGAGTGGGTATATTCTACTAAGGTCTGTCCTTGGGGGTTATACAGGATGCCTGTGGAATGTTGGATGTTCTATGTATGATAAAATTATTGAAATTGTGAGCTGGCATAAACCAGACCGTTATCAGTTTTAATTTTTGTGGGATGCCCCATAAATGCAAAAGTTAAAAGATGTTTAATGAAATAATGGGTGGACTTTCCAGGAAGAGCATGAGTGCTAATTAAATGAGAGTTGGTATCAAGAGATACATGTACATATGAAAGTTTCCCAAATTCAGGAACATGTGTAACAACTGTTTGCCATAACTGATTAGGTTCTAGTCCACTAGGGTTTACACCTGTTGAAGGAGGGGATGTGCCTGTGAGCTGGCAATCTGGGCACTGCAGGATAATTTGTTTAGCTAGTCTCTGGGTAAGTTAAAATTGCTTAGATGAAAAAAGCTAACGTGATTGGCTGGTCAGGCAGTGATGTCGTAACTTGTAGGTGTGCTTGATCACTGCCATAAGCCAACGAGCCAGGCAGTAAGCTGTGGGCCCAAATGTGTGTAATGAAAATAGGATGTGTATGTTGACCTAGCAATTGTTGAAGTCAGAACAAATATGCACCCAGGGTGGGCTCCAGGGTGGACTTAATGAGGGCTGTCTCAAGGTTCTGCAATAAACAAACAGAGTAAGAAGAGTCACTAACAATATTGATGGGCTGAGTGCAAAAAGCCTCCACAGTCAATATTAAGGCTCCAATCTCAGCTCTCTGAGTGTTAGTAAATCCAGAATGAGTTGGGGAATTATGGGGTCTCCACTAGACAACCTCTTTTCCATGTTCACCAGAGCCGTCAGTAAAGAGTGTTAAAGCATTAGGTATGGGAGATTGAAATACTTTTGTAGGCAAAACTACAGAAGTATGAGATAAGAACTGAAGGAGCTTGTCAGCAGGAAGTGCATGCTCTATATGGCCTGAGTAATCAGAGAGAACTATTTGCAGGTCTATCACTATTTGCAGGTTTATTGCTTCAAATTGCTATTTACTTAAAGGAATCTTATTGATATTAGGATCATAACCTAGCAACTGATTGCATCTGTGGCCTGAATAGATGACTTTACTGGCTAATTGGATATAGGGAGAAACTGTTTTAGTCCCAGTATGTGAGCAAAAAACCCACTCTAGAAAGCATAGCCCTGGGGCTACCTGTTCTATTAACCCTGTAGAGGAGTGTTTAGTGGGAAAAATATAAAATTGAACTGAATACCATGGGTCAATATGAGCTAGTTGTCTTTGAGAAATAGCTAGCTCTGCTTCTTCAATTTCCCATTGTGCTGCAGGAGTTAAATACCTGGAAGAGTCTAGGGCAGCATTGCCTTTTAAGATAGAAAACAGCTTCTGTAATTTATCACCTTTTATGCCCAAGATGGGGCAAAGCCAGTTAATATTGCCTAGCAGTTTTTGATAATCATTTAAGGTACATAAGTTGTCAGTATTTAATTTAAACTTTTGAGGTCTTACTGACCAAGAAGTTAGTATGTACCCAATATATTTCCAAGGAGAAATTGGTTACAGGATACAACAGTTGGCCTTAGGTCTCTTAATTGAGCCTGTGAAAATGAGGCTCCACTAGCTTTAAGCAGCTGTTTCAATACTTTTATATGTTGTTTCTCTTGAGCTGATAACTGTTGTCCCAGGATGAAACCCTAGCCTGAACAATTCCTTCGAACTTGGAAATCCTGAGTGGGCACCAATGACTTACTGATTGCGCAGTCTTCTTCACCTTTGTTTTTGAGGGTTCTGTCATGATGCACTGCAGCATTCCTCTCATAGGACATCTGCCAGGTCTGACCCACAGACCCTGGCCAAACGACAGATGAATAAATGCACTCAGACACAGGTATCCAGTTAAAGAGCAGGCTAGGGGATTGGGCTGCCTACAGACATTAAGAAGTATGCTGTAAAGAGTCAGCAGCAGCAGCCCTGACAAGCTGGTGCCACAGGCATTTATTTAGCACTGATTTAATGACAAAAGCTTTGAGTCAACACACTTGTGGATAATTAACATGGTCACCCTCCCCAGACAAAGCAGTCCTGCACAGAAATGCTCAAAGATTGGTGTTAGGACAACGTGAGTAAGTAAGCTATTTAGATAAACTTCCCTATATTCCCTTGTTATTTGCTTTTTACTATTAGCTAAAGGTAAGAGGATCAGGCTGCTTTCATATCCCTTTCCTAAAGCTTTTGCAAAACCTTCGGGCCTTCTAAGAAGGTTTGTGTTTTTCCTATAATTTTCTCTTATAATTTCTCCCACCACCCTGACCGAGCTCCTACAGAGTAGAATCAGAGAAGGTGGAGTAGAGAGCTAGGGTTTTCAACTCTGCCATGTGGTAACAAGACACTCTTCCCCTCCTAGCCAGAGAGATGCAAGTAAGGCCATGGGTGAAGCTGAAACCTGCACATACATTTATCAATAACAAGAAACCCTGCCTTGTGTGTCAAAGGAAGTGAAGAAGGGAACTTGGAATTCTGCCTCTACTTGACATGCACACCACTTTCCTCTCTTAGGGTGGTATCAGACAAAGCCAGCTACAAATAAGGGTCATAATAAGGTCTAGAGTCTCCTAATAGTCCCTCAAATATTCAAGTTTCATATAAAAATTACTCATAAAAATCAAGAAATAGGAAGTTCTCCACCTCAATGAAACAACATGAGAAATGTCAACACAGAAATGTCAATACTATCAGGATTATCTGAGATTTTTAAACTGTCATCATAAAAATAATTAAATGAAGAATTATGAACATGCACAAAAGTAATGAAAAAGTATAAAGCATAAAAATTAAAGGGTTCAGTAAACAAAGGGAAATTTTAGGACTAAAAACTATAACAGAAATCACATAACTTGGTCTGAGGTGATCCTAAATGTATGTAGAGAAAATATGTAAGGCATTAAAAGGAAAATAATACAGGGAATAATAAGAGGTATACAGATTTATATTCTTCACTAAACATAGTCTACTGATGTCAGTAGACTACGACAAATTATGTTTATAGAATTGCATACCTCAAAAAACAATTTAAAAAGGCATATATTTATACTTCTTTAGGTATACTTAAAAGGTGATAAATACATCAAAATGAATGTCTCAGATCTCTTCAAATAAAACACATAAAGGACAAAAAACAAAACTCAAAAGAAAAAAAACCCAGCAAACAGAAAATGAAGAGCTCATGAACATATCAAAAATTAACATTAAATGTAGGCTGGGCATGATGGCTCATGCCTGTAATCCCAGCACTTTGGGAGCGTGAGGCAAGAGGATTATGAGGTCAGGAGATTGAGACCATCCTGGCTAACATGGTGAAACTTAACCTCTACTAAAAATACAAAAAAAAAAAAAAAAAAAAAAGGAGCCAGGCATAGTGGCCTGCACCTGTAGCCCCAGCTACCCAGGAGGCTAAGGGAAGAGAATCGCTTTAACCCAGGAGGTGGAGTTTGCAGTGAGCCAAGATAGCACCACTGCACTCCGGCCTGGGCAACAGAGTGAGACTCCATCTTCCAAAAAAAAAAAAAAGAAAGAAAAAAAAAGTAAACTATTTAAAATACTTTAAATACATCTAAAATATGGAGATTAGCAGTGTGAATTTAAAAATATGCCCCACATGCATACTATCTACAAGAAACTCACTTTCACATAAAAGTAGAGACAGAATGAAAAGTTCAAAAGTAAAAAGAAAAATGTATCATGCAGACATTAAACAGAAGAAAGCAGGAGTGGACAGATATATTACCAGATAAAGTAGACTAGCAAAGATAAAATTATCAGTGATGTAAAAAATATTATATAATGATAAATGAAACTACTAACCTAGAAGAAACCGCAAACTGAACTGCACATACAGCAAGAAACAGAACTGAAAAGATATTAAATAAAACCTAAAAATATAAAAGAAAAAGACAAATCTACAGTTATAGTTGGAAAGGACAACATCCTTTCCCAATTCACAGAACAACAGAAAGAAAACCAGCAAAGAACAGGACTCAGCAATGCCACCAACCAAAAGAATCTAATCAACATTTATGGAACATTCCACCCAATGCAAAATACACGTTGTTTTCACGGTTCCTGAGCCATAAAAGAAAATTTAACAAATATAAAAGACTTACAATAATCCAGTGCATTTTCCAACCACAATAGAACTAAAGTAGAAATTAGTAAGACAAAGATAGCAAGAGGAAAGTCTCCATAAACTGGGAAGATAATACTTTGATCAAACAAGAATCCTTTAATAATGAGAGGATTAAAGAAAAAGTGCAAGGAAAATAAAACAATACATTGAGCTGGATAAACGTGAAAATACATTTCAGATAAGACGATGGTAAAAGCAGTGCTGACAGGTAAATTTATGGCATTAAATTAAAACATGAGAAAAGAGAATATATTTCAAAAATATACACTTCCACTTTAAGACACTGTATATAGAAGACCAAAATTAACTCGGTTTTCTTTGTCTGGGCTCAGCCTTTAGGACACACGTCCGCTGGGCCAGTGAATACCTTAAAATAAACACTTTTCTGCACCCTGTCCAGTCTCTCTGGTTCCTTAAATCACGCTTCATCTGCTGCCAAAACATGGGAACTGGAGATAGCAGATTTCTGTCTCCTTTGCCTGTGGGACTGAGGCCTCGGAACAAGGGAGACCTGGCACCCTTGGTGCCACGGGAGGACTTCAGCCCATAAAGGAATTGGCCCTCCTGTGGCCTGGTGCCCTCCCGACAGCAACAGAACCGGCAAAGGAGATTGCCGGACAGTCAGGAGCAGTGCGCAAGCATCTGACCTGCAGTCCAAGGCTGGGCCTTAAGGCAAGACCCCTCCCCAGCGAGTCTGATCACCTCCCAGGGTGAGACAACTAGTCTGACCCAGAGGGACTGGGGACAACAGGAGAGGCCCCTTGTTTCAGATGAAACTCATGCCCCAACCGACATTAAATGCAAGAGAGGCTTGTAGGTCGGTCAGAAAAAGAAAATGAAAGTGGCGAGAGGGGCTCACCGCTTTAACTAAAGGCCAGTAACTGGGAAACTGGGAACTGGAGAGGTGTGTCAAAGTATGTGAAAGAGATGGTCTTAGCAGAGGCCAACACGGGGTGTGACCTGGGGAGACACAGATAGACAGTGTGCTCCGAAGCGAGTGTGGGACGAGCCAGATCTAGGGCATTGCATACAGCCAACAGGAGTTGCTCCACGGCTGCAACTGACTGTGAGAGGATTAAGGTACTCTCCTGGCTTAGCAACGCCCAAACTTCCCCTAACACCCGGAGTCAGTCTAGGAGTGAAAGTGAGAGCGAGTGTGCCTCGCAAGGCTGGAGATGGAAGGAAATGCGTCGAAGCCTATCCCATCGGAGTGTATGTTGAAAATTTTCAAGACAAGTTTTGTTTTTTGTTTTTTTTGTTTGTTTGTTTTTGAGAGGGAGTCTCCCTCTGTCGCCCAGGCTGGAGTGCAGTGGCCGGATCTCAGCAAGCTCCGCCTCCCGGGTTCACCCCATTCTCCTGCCTCAGCCTCCCGAGTAGCTGGGACTACAGGCGCCCGCCACCTCGCCAGGCTAGTTTTTTGTATTTTTTAGTAGAAACGGGGTTTCCCCCTGTTAGCCAGGATGGTCTCGATCTCCTGACTTCGTGATCCGCCTGTCTCGGCCTCCCAAAGTGCTGGGATTACAGGCTTGAACCACCAGGCCCTGCCAAGAAAGGTGTTTTAATAGAGATTATGTAGTTAAATGGTCTCCTCAGAGATTGAGAACTGTGAACTAGATTGGCCTTCTTTTAATGTCGGGTGGCGGGCTGAAGGAACAATAGATAGGGAGATAATTGGCCATGTGTTTAGGGTAGTAACTGGAACAGCAGAACAATCTGGGCGCACAATCCGTTGCCATACGTTGACTCCTGGCCCAGCATCATTCAAAATCGCCCCAAGTGGCTGCAAGTCTGTTTTGAAAACTACTGTAACACCTTGGGAGTCTGTGACAAATCAGACACAGTAAGAGTCCGAAGACACTGCAGAGAAAAAGAAAAAGCCATAAGGAGAGCAGAAAAAGCCTGTTTTGCAAATTCCACCTGGGGAGAGGAAAATTCCACCTTCCTATGTACCAACGTATCCATCTCTGGCAAGGCTAAGGCAGGATGCCACACAAGTGGCCCTAGAGGAATAAAGCTCAGAGGAGAGTGAGTCTCAGGTTTCACCCCGCGAGGAAGAGTTAGAGCCCCTGTCTGTAAAGACTAAGGAAGAACCTCAGGATAATGTGGCAGGTCCTCTCTGATTAGGCCGCACCCAAGCTTTGCAGATGCCTCTCTGGGAGACACAAGGCTAAATTTATCATGATGAACAAGGTCAAATCCCAGGAGGGCGGCGCCTTTTTGTTTACCAGCCTTTCTCCACCACTGACCTCCTAAGCTGGAAACAGCTTATACCCTCCTATAGGGAGAAGGCCCAGGCCCTTACAGACCTGATAAGGTCCATCTTTCTGACTCATAACCCTATCTGGCCTGATTGTCAACAACTTCTTGTAACATTGTTCATATGGAGGAATGCCGTAGAGTGGCACAAGCAGCCCTCCAGTGGTTAGAAAGCAATGCACCAGAAGGCACAAATAATGCCAAGCAGTATGCACAGGAGAGGTTCCTGGAGACAGATTCAGGTTGGGACCCAAACCAGTCAGAAGGGTTACAAAACCTGCAAGGGTATTGAGAGGCACTCCTTAAAGGAATAAAGGCCAGAGGGAAAAAGGCAATGAATATGGGAAAGGTCTCAGATGTTCACCAGAAGGCTGATGACAGCCCCAGTAAATTCTATGAAAGGCTCTGTGAAGCATACAGGCTTCACACTCTCATTTGACCTGGAGGCTGTAGGGAACCACTGCATGATTAATGGGGCATTTGTGGGCCAGGCACAAGGTGATATCAGATGAAAGCTTCAGAAGTTGGAAAGGTTTGAGGGTATGAATATCACTCAGTTCATTCAAGTGGCTATCAAGGTGTTTGTTAATTGAGAGGAGGAAACCAAGAAACAGGCAATGCCAAAGCTAAAAAAGAGGTTGATTTGTTTGTTGGCTGATGCCCTGGTAGAGAGACTGGATTTGTGAGAGGATGTGGACATGGACACGGTTGTGGACATTGTTGTGGAAGAGGACAAGCTAGGCCAGGGCAAGAGGTCTGGCTAGGCTTGAGAGGGATCAATGTGTGAGATCCAAACAGAAAGGGAATTGGAAGGATGAATGTACAGAAGCAGAAAAGGAAGGAGGCAACAGCCAAGGACCTGAGACATGGCAAAGGCCAGCAGCTGCAAGCCACTGCATTTTGAGGTAAGAAGCTGACTTGGTCAGCCTGGCAAGAATTGAAGAATATGAGGACTGAGACATACTGAGCTCCATGGGCCCCTGGGAACCCTTGGTCTCTATGGAAGTAGGGGGCCAACAGGTGGACTTTATGGGAGATACTAGTGCTGAGCACTCGGTGGTGACATGGCCAGTGGGGCCACTATGTAAAAACTGTGCTACTATAGTTGGGGCAAGGAGTGTCAGAAAAAAGGTCTTTCTTTCAGTCCAAGAGGTGTGTTATTGGAGGTCACCAGGTCTGGCATGAATTTCTATATCTGCCAAACTGGCAGGTGCCCCTCTTAGGGAGGGACATACTTCAGAAACTACAAGCTCAAATTTCTTTCAGGTCAGAAGGAAACATGACTCTAGATCTGAGTCGACCGAATGCCATGGCATTAACCCTTACCTTGCCAAAAACTGAGGAATGGAGGCTATACATGAAAGAAGCATATAAACTGTCCAAGTTTATAGGCAGACTAATGGATAGGATTGTTCTGAAGGTAACTGAAGTGTGGGCAGAAGACAATCCACCAGGACTAGCTATACCACAAGCATCAGTGGTAGTAGAGCTGAATCTAAGTGTGTTACCAGTGCAGGTTCCATAGTACCAGGTGTCCACAGAGGTAGTACGAGGTATGAATAAACATATGAACCAGCTGTTAGAACGTGGAATTATAAGAAAATGTGAGTCACCCTGGAACACACCTCTCCTACCAGTTGCAGAAACCATCTGGTGCAAGACCTATAGGCCATAAATAAAGTCACTGTTACCTTGGATGCCGTGGTGCCCAACCCATATACAATGATGAGTCAGACACCTGCTCATGCTGCTTGGTTTACTTGTTTAGACTTAAAGGATGCTTTCTTTTGCCTCAAGCTAGCTCCAGTAAGCCAATCTATTTTTGCATTCCAATGGGGAGAAACATAGTATACTTGTATGTGACTCCCACAAGGGTTCAAAAACTCCTCTCCTCTCCTTGAGGAGGCATTAGTGTAGAATCTCAAGGATTTTGTCCCGCCAAATGATAAATGTGTCCTGTTGCAGTATATAGATGACCTTTTGTTTGCAGCCCTTACTAAGGAAGATTGCTACCAGGGCATTGAGGACTTCTTGCTTCTACTGTGTAAAGCAGGTTATAAGGTGTCCCAGAAGAAGGCCCAGATTTGTGAACAAGGAGAGAGAGAATCTAGGTTTCTAGTAACTCAAGGGCAATGCAAACTGGGCAGTGAGTGAAGACAGGCTGTTTGTACTCTTCCAACATCTGTAACATGGCAGCAGATCAGAGAATTCTTAGGGGCAGCTGGGATATGCCGCATTTGGATACCAAACTTTTCACTTATGGCAAAACCGTTGTGTGAAGCCACTGAGAGGGGAGAAAAAGAAATTCTCCTATGGGCAGTTGAACAGGAAGAAGCTTTCAACAACATTAAGAAAGCTTTAATCCAGGCTCCAGCTTCAGGATTGCTTGACCTCACTAAACCATTCTTTCTCTTTCTCTTTATGAGAGAAAGAGAATGGCCACAGGAGTTGTAGTTCAAATGGTAGAGTTGTGGTATTGACCAGTGGCTTTCTTGTCAAAATGACTAGATTTTGTGGACTTCGGATGGTCTCCCTGTTTCAAGACATTGGCCGCCACGGCCATGCTAGCTGAGGATGCTGCCAAGTTAA
The DNA here is from genome assembly GCF_008728515.1 of Papio anubis. Lineage (NCBI taxonomy): Eukaryota > Metazoa > Chordata > Mammalia > Primates > Cercopithecidae > Papio > Papio anubis. Next base: position 6,114,012 of record NC_044997.1, read on the forward strand.
CTCTAGGACAAAGGCTAATAATATGGGTGCCACATGCCACAATTGCCCTAAAAGGTCAAATAGGATATCACTGGCTATCTAATTCAAGAATATTAAGATACCAAGGGCTCTTATGTGAAAATCCAAATATAAATTTAGAAACTGTAAATATCCTAAATCTGGCTACTCTTTTGTGCATGGAAATGCCCAAGCTGCATGACCAATTTCCCCACCACTACTGTATGGATGTGATGGATGAAATATTCTCGAGCCAGAAGGATTTAAAAGACAAGCCCATCAATCAGGCAGGAGAAAGAAATAAAGGATATTCAATTAGGAAAAGAGGACATCAAATTGTCCCTGTTTGCAGATGATGTGATTATATATTTAGAAAACCCCATCATCTCAGCCCCAAATCTCCTTAAGCTGATAAGCAACTTCAGCAAAGTCTCAGGATACAAAATCAATGTGGAAAAATAACAAGCATTCCTATATACCAATAACAGACAGACAAATCATGAGTGAACTCGCATTCACAGTTGCTACAAAGAGAAAATACCTAGGAATCCAACTTATAAGGAATGTGAAGGACCTCTTCAGGGAGACCGACAAACCACTGCTCAGTGAAATAAAAGAGGGCACAAACAAATGGAAGAACATTCCATGTTCATGGATAGGAAGAATCAATATTGTTAAATTCGCCATACTGCCCAATATAATTTATAGATTCAATGTCATCCCCATCAAGCTACCAATGATTTTCTTCACAGAATTGGAAAAAACTGCTTTAAAGTTTGTATGGAACCAAAAAGAGCCCGCATTGCCAAGACAATCCTAAGCAAAAAGAACCAGGCTGGAGGCATCACATTGACTTCAAACTTTACTACAAGGCTACAGTAACCAAAGAAACATGGTACTAGTACCAAACAGAGATATAGACCAATGGAACAGAAGAGACCCCTCAGAAATAATACCACACATCTACAACCATCTGATCTTTGACAAACCTGACAAAGACAGGAAATGGGGAAAGGATTCCCTACGTAATAAATGGTTTTGGGAAAACTGGCTAGCCATATGTGGAAAGCTGAAACTGGATCCTTTCCTTACTCCTTATACGAAAATTAATTCAAGATGAATTAATCACTTAAATGTTAGCCTAAAATCATAAATATCCTAGAAGAAAACCTAGGCATTACCATTCAGGACACTGGCATGGGCAAGGACTTCATCACTAAAACAACAAAAGCAACAGCAACAAAAGCCAAAATTGACAAATAGGATCTAATTAAAGAGCACAGCAAAAGAAACTACCATCAGAGTGAACAGGCAACCTACAGAATGGGAGAAAATTTTTACAATCTACTCATCTGACAAAGGGCTAATATACAGAACCTACAAAGAACTCAAATTTACAAGAAAAAAGCAAACAACCCCATCAAAAAGTGGGCAAAGGATACGCATAGACACTTCTCAAAAGAAGATATTTATGCAGCCAAGAGACACATGAAAAACTGGTCATCATCACTCACCATCAGAGAAATGGAAGTTAAAACCACAATGAGATACCATTTAGAATGGCACCAGTTAGAATGGCAATCTTTAAAAAGTCAGGAAACAATACATGCTGGAGAGGATGTAGAGAAATAGGAACACTTGTACACTCTTGGTTGGAGTGTAAACAAGTTCACCTATTGTGGAAGACAGTGTAGTGATTACTAAAGGACCTAGAACTAGAAATACCATTTGACCAAGACATCCCATTACTGGATATATACCTACAGGATTATAAATCATGCTACTGGGGGCAGGCGCCCAAGATGTCTGAACAGGAATGGCTCCAGCCTCCAGCTCCCAGCATGAGCAACACAAAAGATAGGTGATTTCCGCATTTTCAACGGAGGTAGCGGGTTCGTCTCACTGGGGCATGTCAGTCGTGGCTGGTCAGCTGGTGCAGCCCAACCAGCGAGAGTTGAAGCAGGGCGAGGCATCGCCTCACCTGGGAAGTGCAAGGGGGAAGGGAATTCCTTTTCCTAGTCAAGGGAAACTGAGATACACAACACCTGGAAAATTGGGTAACTCCCACCCTAATACTGAACTTTACCAAGGATCTTAGCGAACGGCACACCAAGAAATTATATCCCACACCTGGCCCGGAGGGTCCCACAACCACGGAGCCTCCCTCATTGCTACCACAGCAGTCTGAGATCTAACTGCAAGGCAGCAGGGAGGCTGCCAGAGGGGCGCCCACCATTGCTGAGGTTTAATTAGGTAAACAAAGCCACCGGAAAGCTCAAATTGGGTGGAACCCTACGCAGCTCAAGAAGGCCTGCCTGCCTCTGTAGACTCCACCTCTAGGGACAGGGCATAGCTAAACAAAAAGCAGCAGAAACCTCTGCAGATGTAAATGTCCCTCTCTGACAGCTTTGAAGAGAGCAGTGGTTTTCCGAGCACAGAGGATGAGATCTGAAAACAGACAGACTGCCTGCTCCAGTGGGTCCCTGAACCCTGAGTAGCCTAACTGGCAGATATCCACCAATAGGTGCAGACCAACATCTCACACCTCACAGGGATGGGGACACCTCTGAGAGGAAGCTTCCAGGGCAAGAATCAGACAGCAACACTCACTGTTCAACAATATTCTATCTTCTGCAGCCTCCGTTGCTGATACCCAGGCAAACTGGATCTGGAGTGGACCTCAAGCCAGCTCCAACAACCTGCAGCTGAGGGTCTTGACTGTTAGAAGGAAAACTAACAAACAGAAAAAATACCCACATCAAAATCCCATCAGTACATCACCATCATCAAAGACCAAAGGCAGATAAAACCACAAAGATGGGGAAAAAGCAGTGCAGAAAAGCTGGAAATTCAAAAAATCAGAGCACATCTCCCCCCTCAAAGGAACCCAGCTCATTGCCAGCAATGGAACGAAACTGGAAGGAGAATGACTTTGACAAGTTGAGAGAAGAAGGCTTCAGTGGATCAAACTTCTCAGAGCTAAAGGAGGAATTACATACCCAGTGCAAAGAAACTAAAAACCTTGAAGAAAGAATGGAAGATGGATAACTAGAATAATCAATGCAGAGAAGGCCATAAACGAACTGATAGAGATGAAAGCCATGACACGAGAACTACGTGACAAATGCACAAGCTTCAGTAACTGACTTGATCAACTGGAAGAAAGAGTATTTAGTGATTGAAGATCAAATGAATGAAATGAAGCGAGAAGAGAAGTGTAGAGAAAGAGTAAAAAGAAATGAACAAAGCCTCCAAGAAATAAGGACTTACGTGAAAAGACCAAATCTATGTCTGATTGGTGCCTGAAAGTGAGGGGGGAAATGGAACCAAGATGGAAAACACTCTGCAGGACATCATCCAGGAGAATTTCCCCAACCTAGTAAGGCAGGCCAACATTCAAATTCAGGAAATACAGAGAATGCCACAAAGACACTCCTCGAGAAGAGCAACTACAAGACACATAATGGTCAGATTCACCAAAGTTGAAATGAAGGAAAAAATCTTAAGGGCAGCCAGAGAGAAAGGTGGGGTTACCCACAAAGGGAAGCCCATCAGACTAACAGCAGATCTCTGGGAAGAAACTCTCCAAGACAGAAGAGAGTGGGGGTCAATACTCAACATTCTTAAAGAAAAGAAGTTTCAACCCAGAATTTCATATCCAGACAAACTAAGTTGCATAAGTTTAGGAGAAATAAAATCCTTTACAGATAAGCAAATGCTTAGAAATTTTGTCACCACCAGGCCTGCCCTACAAGAGATCCTGAAGGAAGCATTAAACATGGAAAGCAACAACAGGTACCAGCCATCGCAAAAACATGCCAAAATGTAAAGACCATCGATGCTAGGAAGAAACTGCATCAACTAATGAGCAAAATAACCAGCCAGTATTATAACGACAGGATCAAGTTCACATATAACAACATTAACTTTAAAAGTAAATGGACTAAACAGTGCAATTAAAAGTCACAGACTGGTAAATTGGATAGAGAGTCAAGACAGATCAGTTTGCTGTATTCAGGAGACCCATCTCACATGCAGAGACACACATAGGCTCAAAACAAATGGATGGAGGAAGATCTACCAGGCAAACGGAAAACAAACAAACAAACAAAAAAACAGGGGGTGCAATCCTAGTCTCTGATAAAACAGATTTGAAACCAACAAAGATCAAAAGAGACAAAAAGGCCATTACATAATGGTAAAGGGATCAATTCAACAAGAAGAGCTAACTATCCTAAATATATATGCTATATCCTAAATATATGAGCACCGAGATTCATAAAGCAAGTCCTTAGAGACTTACAAAGAGACTTAGACGCCCATACAATAATAATGGGAGACTTTAACATCCCACTGTAAACATTAGATCAACGAGACAGAAAGTTAACAAGCATATCCAGGAATTGGACCCAGCTCTGCATCAAGCGGACCTAATAGACATCTACAGAACTCTCCACACTAAATCAACAGAATATACATTCTTCTCAGTACCACATCACACTTATTCCAAAATTGACCACAGAGTTGGAAGTAAAGCACTCCTCAGCAAATGTAAAAGAATAAAAATTATAACAAACTGTCTCTCAGACCACAGTGCAATCAAACTAGAACTCAGGACTAAAAAACTCAATCAAAACAGCTCAACTACATGGAAACAAAACAATCTGTTCCTGAATGACTACTGGGTACATAATGAAATGAAGGCAGAAATAAAGATGTTCTTTGAAACCAATGAGAACAAAGATACAACATACCAGAATCTCTGGGACACATTTAAAGTACTGTGTAGAGGGAAATTTATAGCACTAAATGCCCACAAGAGAAAGCAGGAAAGATCTAAAATTGATACCATAACATCACAATTAAAAGAACTAGAGAAGCAAGAGCAAACACATTCAAAAGCTAGCAGAAGGCAAGAAATAACTAAGATCAGAGCAGAACCGAAGGAGACAGAGACAGAAAAAAGCCTCCAAAAATTCAATGAATTAAAGGGGTATCACCACCAACCTCACAGAAATACAAACTACCATCAGAGAATACTATAAACACCTCTACCCAAATAAACTAGGAAACGTAGAAGAAATGGATAATTTCCTGGACACTTACATTCTCCCAAGAATAAACCAGGAAGAAATTGAATCCCTGAATAAACCAATAGTAGGCTCTGAAATTGAGGCAATAATAAATAGCCTACCAACCAAAAAAAGTCCAGGACCAGATGGATTCACAGCTAAATTCTAACAGAGGTACAGGGAGGAGCTGGTACCATTCCTTCTGAAACTATTCCAATCAACAGAAAAAGAGGGAATCCTCACTAACTCATTTTATGAGGCCAACATATCATCTTGATACCAAAGCCTGGCAGACAACAAAAAAAGAGAATTTTAGACCAAAATCTCTGATGAACATCAATGCAAAAATCCTCAATAAGATACTGGCAAACTGAATCCAACAGCACATCAAAAACCTTTTCCACCATGGTAAGTGGGCTTCATCCCTGAGATGTAAGCCTGGTTCAACATACGCAAATCAATAAACGTAATCCAGCATATAAACGGAACCAGAGACAGAAACCACATGATTATATCAATAGATGCAGAAAAGGCCTTTGACAATATTCAACAGCCCTTCATGCTAAAAACTCCCAATAAATTCGGTATTGATGGAACATATCTCAAAATGATAAAATCTATTTATGACAAACCTACAGCCAATATCATTCTGAATGGGCAAAAACTGGAAGCAGTCCCTTTGAAAACTGGCACAAGACACAGATGCCCTCTCTCACCACTCTTATTCAAAATAGCATTAGAAGTTTTGACTAGGGAAATCAGGTAAGAGAAAGAAATAAAGGGTGTTCAGTTAGGAAAAGAAGCAGCCAAATTTTCCCTGTTTGCAGATGACATGATTGTATATTTAGAAAACCCCATCATCTCAGCCCTAAATCTTCTTAAACTGATAAGCAACTTCAGCAAAGTCTCAAGATACAAAATCAATGTGCAAAAATCACAAGCCTTCTTATACACCAGTAACAGACAAACAGAGAGCCACATCATGAATGAACTCTCATTCACAATAGCTTCAAAGAGAATAAAATACTTAGGAATCCAACTTACAAGGGATGTAAAGGACCTTTTCAAAGAGAACTACAAACTACTGCTCAGTGAAATAAAAGAGGACACAAACAAATGGAAAAACATACCATGCTCATGGATAGGAAGAATCAATATTGTGAAAATGGCCATACTGCCCAAGGTAATTTATAGATTCAGTGCCATCTCCATTAAGCTACCAATGACTTTCTTCACATTATTGGAAAAAAACTGCTTAAAATTTCATGTGGAACCAAAAAAGATCGGCATTGTGACGACAATCCTATGCCAAACGAACAAAGTTAGAGGCATCATGCTACCTAACTTCAAACTATACTACAAGACTACAGTAACCAAAACAGCATGGTAGTGGTACCAAAACAGATATATAGACCAATGGAACAGAACAGAGCCCTCAGAAGTAATACCACACATCTACAGCCATCTGATCTTTGACAAACCTGACAAACACAAGAAATGGGGAAAGGATTCCTTATTTAATAAATGGTGCTGGGAAAATTGGCTAGCCATAAGTAGAAAGCTGAAACTGGATCCTTTCCTTACTCCTTATACGAAAATTAATTCAAGATGGATTACAGACTTAAATGTTAGACCTAAAACCATAAAAACCCTAGAAGAAAAGTGGGTAATACCATTCAGGACATAGGCATGAGCAAGGACTTCATATCTAAAACGCCAAAAGCCATGGCAACAAAAGCCAAAATTGACAAATGGGATCTAATTAAAGAGCTTCTGCACAGCAAAAGAAACTACCATCACAGTGAACAGGCAACCTACAGAATGCGAGAAAATTTTTACAATCTACTCATCTGACAAAGGGCTAATATCCAGAATCTATAAAGAACTCAATCAAATTTACAAGAAAAAAACCAACAACCCCATCAAAAAGTGGGGAAAGGATATGAATAGACACTTCTCAAAAGACATTCATACAGCCAACAGACACATGAAAAAATGCTCATCATCACTCGCCATCAGATAAATGCAATTCAAAACCACAATGAGATACCATCCCAAACCAGAGTGGCAATCATTAAAAAATCAGGAAACAACAGGTGCTGGAGAGGACGTGGTGAAATAGAAACACTTTTACATTGTTGGTGGGACTGTAAACTAGTTCAACAATTGTGGAAAACAGTGTGGTGATTCCTCAAGGATCTAGAACTAGAAGTACCATTTGACCCAGCCATCCCACTACTGGAGATATACCCAAAGGATTATAAATCATGCTGCTATAAAGACACATGCACACATATGTTTACTGCGGCACTGTTCACAATAGCAAAGACTTGGAGTCAACCCAAATGTCCATTAATGACAGACTGGATTAAGAAAATGTGGCACACATACGCCATGGAATACTATGCAGTCATTAAAAAGGATGAGTTTGTGTCTTTTGTTCTCACTCACAGGTGGGAAGTGAACAATGAGATCACTTGGCCACAGGAAGGGGATCATCACACACCGGGTCCTGTTGTGGGGAGTAGCATTAGGAGATATATCTAATGTAAATGACGAGTTAACGGGTGCAGCACACCAACATGGCACATGTATACATATGTAACAAACCTGCACGTTGTGCACATGTACCCTAGAACTTAAAGTATGAAAAAAAAAAAAAAGAAAATGTGGCACATACACACCATGGAATACTATGTAGTCATAAAAAAGGATGAGTTCATGTCCTTTGTAGGGACATGGATGTAGTTGGAAACCATCATTCTCAGCAAACTATCGCAAGATCAGAAAACCAAACACCGCATGTTCTTACTCATAGGTGGGAACTGAATAATGAGATCACTTGGACAGAGGAAGGGGAACATCATACACTGGGGCCTATTGTGGGGAGGGGTGATGGGAGACGGGGGAGGGATAACATCAGGAGATATACTTAATGTAAATGACGAGTTAATGGTTGCAGCACACCAACCTGGCACATGTATACATATGTAACAAATTTGTATGTTGTGCACATGTACCCTAGAACTTAAAGTGTAATTTAAAAAATATAAATCATGCTGCTATAAGGACATATGCACACGTATGTTTATTGCGCACTATTCACAATAGCAGGCTTGGAACCAACCCAAATGCCCATCAATGATAGACTGGATTAAGAAAATGTGGCACACATACACCAAGTAATACTATGCAGCCATAAAAAAGGATGAGTTTGTGTCCTTTGTAGGGACATGGATGCAGCTGGAAACCATCATTCTCAGCAAACTATTGCAAGAATAGAAAACTAAACACCGCATGTTCTCACTCATAGGTGGAAATTGAATAATGAGATCACTTTGACACAGGGTAGGGAACATCACACACCGGGGCCTATTGTGGGGTGGGGGACAGGGAACGGATAGCATTAGAAGATATACCTAATGTAAATGATGAGTTAATGGGTGCAACACACCAACATGGCACATGTATACATATGTAACAAACCTGCACCTTGTGTACATGTACCCTAGAATTTAAAGTATTAAAAAAAAAAAAGTTCTTTGAGCCTGGTACAAATATGAAATCCAGGAACTTACCTTTTGCTCTAAGCCTAGTGATGAAAGGTATAATATCATCTCCTATTGGCTAAATTTCTATATAAGCTTGACGATTATGCCTGTGAACTGAAGTAAGAAATATATCGTAATCCTATTTGTGGGCAAAATACTAGGCAGAAGGGTAACATCACATAGGTGCTGTGCCATGCAACAGACTAAGACAGAGCCAAATCATGAGTGAATTCCCATTCACAACTGTTTCAAAGAGAATAAAATACCTAGGCACTCAACTTATGAGGGATGTGAAGGACCTCTTCAAGGAGAACTACAAACCATTGCTCAGTGAAATAAAAGAGGACACAAACAAATGGAAGAACATTCCATGCTCATGGGTAGGAAGAATCAACATTGTGAAAATGGCCTTACTACCCAAGGTAATTTATAGATGCAATGCCATCCTCATGAAGTTACCAATGACTTTCCTCACAGAATTGGAAAAAAAAACTACTTTAAAGTTCCTATGGAACCAAAAAAGAGCCTGCAGTGCCAAGACAATTCTAATCCAAAAGAACCAAGCTGGAGGCATCATGCTACCTTACTTGAAACCACACTACAAGGCTACAGTAACCAAAACAGAGATATAGACCAATGGAATAGAATAGAGCCCTCAGAAATAATACCACAGATCTACAACCATCTGATCTTTGACAAACCTAATAAAAACAAGAAATGGGGAAAGAATTTCCTATTTAATAAATGATTCTGGGAAAACTGGCTAGCCATATGTAGAAAGCTGAAGTTGGATTCCTTCTTTACACCTTATATAAAAATTAATTCAAGATGGACTAAATACTTCAATGTTAGACATAAAGCCATAAAATCCCTAGAAGAAAACTTATGCAATAGCATTCATACCACAGGCATGCTCAAGGACCTCGTGACTAAAACACCAAAAGTAATGGCAACAAAAGCCAAAATAGACAAATGGGATCTAATCAAAGTAAAGGGCTTCTGCACAGCAAAAGAAACTACCATCAGAGTGAACAGGCAACTTACAGAATGGGAGAACATTTTTACAATCTACCCATCTGACAAAGGGCTAATATCCAGAATCTAGAAATAACTTAAACACATTTACAAGAAAACATAAAAAAAAACCCATCAAAAACAGGTGAAGCTTATGAACAGACACTTCTCAAAAGAAGACATTTATGCAGCCAACAGACACGTGAATAAATGCTCATGATCACTGGCCATCAGAGAAATGCAAATCAAAACCACAATGAGTTACCATCTCACACCAGTTAGAATGGCGATCATTAAAAAGTCAGGAAACAGCATGATATGTTCTTCCATTTGTTTGTGTCCTCTTTTATTAGAGGACACATTAGCTCTTAGATGCTGTGTGGGCTCCAGACAGGATTGCAGTCATTCATTGTAAAGGACACCAGATGGAGGTGGCATAGAGGCACAAGGAAATAGCAAGGCAGAGAAGCCAGGCAAGCAGCTATGTCCAACCTAGGTACTAAAAAGTAGACCCCAACCCTGCCACTTCTTCTACAGTCTTCCTTTACTGAAGCCCCAAGTTACTCTTCAAATGAGAGAGCTTGGTTTGAACAAGAGAGTGGAAGTTACATAGAAGGAGGCCGGTGGAAGTTCTCAGATGGAAGGCTAGCCATTCCAGATGCAATAGCCCCCTGATTTGTGAAACAGTTTCATCAAGGAACGCACATGGGTAAAACTGCTTAAGAGACTCTTGTAGCACAGCATTTTTATGTGCTGCACCTTACTGCTATCACTCAAGCTGTTTATGGCAATGCGTGACTTTTGCTCTGAACAATCCAAGGCAAGGGCCAACTCAGCCCCCAGGAATTCAAGGTACAGGAGCGACACCTTGTGAGAACTTGCTTGTGGACTTTACGAAACTGCCCCAAGCAGGGGGCTAATGGTGCATGATAGTGTTTGTTTGCAATTTTTCAGGATGGGGTTAAGCATTCCCCACAAGGACAGAGAAAGCCCGAGAAGTAACCAGAGTATTGCTAAAGGACATTATTGCTAGGTTTGGATTGCCTCTGACCCTAAGATCAGACAATGGCCCAGCATTCATGGCTGAAGTTGTATAGCAACTAACTCAGCTGCTAAAAATAAAGTGGAAATTACACACAGCCTACTTCCCACAGAGCTCAGGGAAAGTAGAATGGAGAAACCAGACATTGAAGCAGTTGCTGAAGAAATTCTGCCAAGAAACTCATCTTATGTTGGATCAGGTCTTGCTCATGGTCCTTCTCTGAGTCAGATGTACCCCTACCAAATTAACTGGGTATTCACCCTATGAGATTGTGTTCAGCTGACCACCCCCAATTATATATCAGATTATAGGTGATCTCTGGGAACGAGGAGAACTAACTTTAAGAACTAACTAAGGCAAATGCAGGCCTTAGGGCAAGCTATGCAGAAGGTCCACAGCTGGGTTCAAGAAAAGATGCCTATTAGCCTGACAGACCCAGTCCACCCTTTTACACCTGGGGATTTTGTTTGGGTTAAGAAATGGAACCCAACCACGTTAGGGCCCACATGGGATGGGACCCACCCTGTCATCTTGTCTACTCTCACTGCTGTTAAAAGTTGCAGCTATCATACCCTGGATTCATCACAGTCAACTGAAGCTGGCTGCCCAGGACCAGTGGACCAGTTGGCAGGACGCAGATCATCCAACATGACTGATTCGGTGGCAAAACCAAGCCACTGCTGAGAAGAACTGCCCTGCTCTGACCACACCAGAATCTGGTCTATGCATAGCTGAAGCTTGAGGAGTCTTCAAGCCCTGCTCTAGTCACACAACTGAAAGCTGACTAGTCTACCCACAGCTGAAGCTTGAGGAATCAGCAATAGATAAGTAGATGTGGATACAATTCATAAGTCTAGTTTTGATTTTATCAGTATTAATTATCTTGTTATAATGCTGTTACTACAACTATTGCCAATCCCTTGGCCCAGGAGAAAGCCCCCCCTGCCCATGTGTAGTGTAATCATGTTTCTATTATATACACTAATGTTGTTACCATTTCTGCCTAATTCTTCCTTGTCTCTTACCTCTTTTCCTCAGAAGTGTTCATTCAACTATAGAAGCAATCATGGTCAGACACACTACTGCATGAAAAATGGCATTGACTGAGTATCAGGCTTTGCCCCAAGAAGAATATGTACAAGCCCAAGAAGAAATAAACAATTTTGGTGCTCTCTATTAAACAACATTAATACAGAGCACCAAAGTGAGGATGAAGTGGGAAATTAAGAAAATAACAGAATAGTAGCATGAGTAATAACAGTAAAGATTATAATAATAGTAAGAAAAATAACAACAGTTCATAGAACGAATTTCTGTATTAACCAAGGCTGAGAAGAATTTAGCCCCCCAAAGTTAAAGTTAGAAAAGAATACTGTCTGTTCGAAGAAACACTAACTATATCTACCAACCACATATTTTGTAGGCTCTGTAAACTCCTGTTTCTTTCTTCCCTGCACAGCTGCAAGGTCACAAGACAGATAAGCATAAGCTGCAAACCAAGTTAAGACGTGTTACAAAAGTGTCACAGCAGACTTTTGCTCTCGTTTCTGTAAGCCTGCTTCACATAGTACCTGCCTGAAAATGCTTAAAAGGGAATCATTTTCTTTGTTCTGGCCTCAGCCTTTAGAACAAATGTCCGCTAGGCTGGTGTACACCTTAAAATAAACACTTTCCTACACTCCATCCCGTCTCTCTGGTTCCTTAAATCCCACTTCACAATGAAGCAAGAGAAAAAATAAAGTACTTTCAAGTTGGAAATGAAGAAGTGAAATTATCTTGGTTTGTAGACAGCATCATTTTACACACAGAAAAACCTAAAGGATTCATCAAAACCAGAACTAATAAAAGAATTCAGAGGTCGGGTGTAGTGGCTTACACCTGTAATCCTAGCACTTTGGGAGGCCAAGGTGGAAGGATTGCTCGAAATCATTCAAGATCTTCCCACCTTGGTGTTTAAGACCAGCATGGGCAACATGGCGAAACTCCATCTCTACAAAAAATACAAAATTAGCCAGATGCGGTGGCTCACGCTTGTAATCCCAGCACTTTGGGAGGCCAAGACAGACACATCATGATGTCAGGAGTTTGAGATGAGCCTGGCCAGCATGGTAAAACCTTGTCTCTACTAAAGATACAAAAAATTAGCTGGGCATGATGGTGAGTGTCTGTAATCCCTGCTACTCAGGAGGCTGAGGCAGGAGAACTGCTTGAACCCACGAGGCGCTGGTTGCAGTGAGCCGGGGTCGCACCATTACACTTCAGGGTGTAGTGTGAGACTGGCGACAAGATGAGACTGAATCTCAAAAAAACAAATAAACAAACAAAAAACAAAACAGCAGCAAAAAAATTAGGCATGGTGGTAGCTGCATGCCTGTAGTCCCAGCTACTTAGGAGACTGAAGAGTGAGCACTGAGCCTGGGAGGTTGAGGCTAACGTGAGCCCTGATTACACCAATGCACTGCCAGCCTGGATGCTAGAGGAAGACACTATCTCAAAAGAGACAACCTGTAATGCCAGCACTTTGGGAGACTGAGGCAGGTGGATCACTGGAAGTAGGAAGTACAAGACCAGCCTGGCCAATACAGTAAAACCCCATCTTTACTAAAAATACAAAATATTAGGATGGTAAGCTCCTGTAGTCCTAGCTACTTGGGACTGAGGTGGAAGAATCTCTTGAACCTCCTTAGAGGCAGCAGAGGTTGCAATGAGTCAATCTCATGCCACTGCACTCCAGCCTGGGCAACAGAGCAAGACTGCATCCCAAAAAAAAAAAAAAAAGATGAGAGAGAGAAACAATACATAAATAAAGCCAACATTAAAAAATAGCATTTCTACACACAAAGAGATTTATCTGAAAAAAGCAATCACAAAAAATAAGCCCACTTACAATACCTACAAGAAAGTTAAATACTTAAGAATACGTTTAGGCTGGTTGTGGTGGCTCATACCTGAAATACCAGCACTTTGGGAGGCTGAGGTGGGTGGATCACAAGGTCAGGAGATCGAGACCATCCTAGCTAACACAGTGAAACCCAGTCTTTACTAAAAATACAAAAAAAGTACCCAGGCATGGTGGCAGGCACCTGTAGTCCCAGCTACTTAGGAGACTGAAGCATGAGAATGGCGTGAACCCAGGAAGCAGAGCCTGCAGTGAGCAGAGATCACAACAGTGTACTCCAGCCTGGGCAACAGGGGAAGACTCCATCTCAAAAAAATAAAAAAAAGAGTATGTTTAACTGACTGGGCATGGTGGCTCACATCTGTAATTCCAGCACTTTGGGCAGCCAAGGCGGGTGGATCATCTGAGGTCAGGAGTTTGAGACCAGCCTGGCCATCACGGTGAAACCCGTTTCTACTAAAAATACAGAAATTAGCTGGGTATGATGGCACATGCCTTTAGTCTCAGCTACTCAGGATGCTGAGGCAGGAGAATCACTTGTACCCGGGAGGCAGAAGTTGCAGTGAGCTGAGATCATATCATGGCACTCCAGTCTAGATGTTGCAGCAAGACTCTGTCTCAAAAAAAAAAAAAAGTATGTTTCACGAAGGAAATGGAATCATCTGTATACTGAAAACTACAAGGTACTGATAAAATAAACTGAAGGAAAAGTTGCTGCCTGTTCATGGATTAGAAGAATCAATATGGTCAATTTTCAATTCTACTCAGAGCTATTTATTTCAGTGCAATCCCTATCTATGTCAAAAAAAAAAAGTGTCTTGAAAACAGAATAGAAGAAAAATCCTGAAATTCATCTGGAACCACAACAACCCTGAATAGCCAAGTCAATCTTGAGCCAAAAAACAAAACTGAGGTTATCAACTTACCTGACTTCAACATATACTACAAAGCTACAGTAACCAAAACAGCATTACACTCAAAAAGAAAGAAAGAAAAACAGCACTGACATATGAAACGGAATAGAGTCCCAAAATAAATCCACACTAATTTTTGACAAAGGTGCCAAGAGCACACAATGCATAAAAGACAGTCTCTTCAATGATTAGCATTAGGAAAACTAGATATTGACATGCAGAAGAATGAAATTAGGCTCTCTCACAATACACAAAACCAACCAAAATACATTAAGAACCTCAATGTAAGTCCCCACATTTCCACAACTAAGTATAAGGAAACACAGAGGAAATGTTCCAGGATACTGGTCTGGGCAATTATTTGCTTAATATGATGTAACAGGCAACCAAAACAAAAACAGAGAAATGGGATTACATCAAACAAAAAAACCTTCTGCACAGCAAAAACAAAACGAAACAAAAACCAGTACAAACAGTGAAGAGAAACCTACCGGGTGAGAGAAAGTATCTGCATACCATAGGAATGATAAGAAGTTAATATCTAACATATAAGGAACTCAAAACTTCTCAATAGAAAGTTTTCAACTAACTCAATAACAAATGGGCAAAGAACCAGAATAGACATTTCTCAAAAGACGACGCAGGAGTGGTCAACAGCTATTTGAAAATACTCAATATCATTAGTCATCAGAGAAATACAAATCAAAACTACAAAGAGGTGTGAAATACAAATCAAAACCACAAAGAGGTGTCACTTCACTCCTGTTACAATTGCTGTGATGAAGGAGAAAAAAGTTAACAACTGTTCACAACGATGTGGAGAAAACAAAATCAATGCGCGCTGTCGATAAGAATGTAAATTAGCACAGCCATTATGGAAAACAGTATGGAGGTTTTTTCAAAAATTACAAATAGAACTACCATAGGATCCAGCAATCTCACTGTTAGGCACATATCCAGAGAAAAGAAAATCAGTATTATCAAAGTGATATCTGCACTCCTATGATTCTTTCAGCACCATTCACAATATCCAAGATATGGAAGCAACCCAAGTGTTCATCATGGGAAGAACAGATAGAGAAAATGCAGTATGGAATCATCTTCAGCCTTACAAATGGAGAAACCGTGCCATCTGTGATGAAATACAGATAAATCTGGAGGGCATTATAAATGAAATAAGCCAAGCACACAGAAGGACAGATTTTGCATGATCCCACTCACGCCTAATTCAGAAACATCAGTCTCATAAATGTGGATTACAACAGTAGTTAACCAGAGCCTGGGGTACTAGGGGAGGTGGGGTTGAGGAGATGTTAGTCAAAGAATGTATATTTATAGTTACACAGTAGGACTAAGTTCAAGAGATCTATTATTCAGCATTATGACTACAGTTAATGACAATATAGTGTATTCCTGAAAAACGCTAAGAGATTGAACGTTAAGGGTTGTCACCACAAAAATGATAACAATACACATTTGTTAGTTAGTCACATTTAACCAGTCTACAATGTATGTGTATTTCAAAACAACATGCTGTACATACACAACACATATAAGTTTGTCAATTTTAAAAATATTTTTTTAAAAAGTAAAAATATAGAGAAAAAATGTCGTGTGTTATTCATCATTGGAATGGTTTGAGAAATTTCAGTATCGTAAGCCCTACTTTCTTTTCAAAATATCCATCAAAGACCAAATACAAATCTTACAGTGCTATAAGCACAAAGTCATGTGACATAAATCCTGGCTTTCAGACACATTATAATTGAGACTGCAATGTTAGTAAAGTGGGAAATGCACCATATAAAGCATTTTATCTCATTTCCCATGAGGGTGAGAGCACCAGAATTTTGGCAGTGTTGCCTGCAGTGGCCAAAATGCTGTTCTGATTACAATGTCTGAAGAGTATTGGCAGAGATCCCAGCATCTTGTGGAGCAAGAATAATGAGAAATGTTACATGAGACTAATTTATTTCATGCTTTTGGCATTACTCCAAGTAGGTTAGCATTAGTCGGCATCTCAAGTGTTTCAGCAAATCTGTTCAAGTTACCCAGTTTCCTTTCCTTTCAAAATCACATCTCAGTTGTGACAAATATACCCGTGTAATCAGAACTCCAATGCCACAGGAAATAGATGGCTTAGAAAGTTCCTACATGCCTGTTAACAGTCATAAGCCACCTTCCACACATCCTAGCCCTTAAAAGTGGCCACCCCATGCATTACTTCATCAGACTAATACCTTGTTTTTAAGGGTGGCATAATGTGTTTATGAAAACGAACACCACTTAAGGTATACAAATTGATACTCTTTTTACGTATTCACTCATTGAGTTTACTCCCCAAAAGTCAAGATGAAGAATAATTTTTCAGTACCCCAAAAGACCATTCTCAGTTACTCATCCCTACCTCAAGGTAAGTGCTCTTCTGTTCTCTGTGCACCAGATTTTTTATGTTCTTGAACAACATATAAATTAGAACCTCTTTTGAGTTTAGCTTCCTTTGCTCTAAACCATGTCAGTGATACTCTTCATGTTGCTCATCTTTTAAGTTTAGCTTCCTTTGCTCTAAACCACTTCACTGATACCACTTCAGTGTTGCTCAATGTTTTAGACGCGCTTTCCTTTTTATTGCTTGTGTGGCTTGTTCCATATCACGTCCTTTAAACTACCTCTCCTGATTTTCTTGTATACTGTTATATCTGCCTGCTTGTATTCAGAACATATCCATATATGTAACTATATGCACAAATGCACAGTAATTCTTCACATGTGACATTATGCACTGGTAGGCATATGGTATTTGGTTGACTTTCTTACTAGGAAAGGAGCTATTAAAGATGGTCAATTTCTAGGTGTTTGCAATTTGCAATGCCTGTTTCAACACAGCCATCCCTAAAATCAAGACTCTGGGATCCTTTCCAGGAACACATAAAGTCACAATTATTTTCACACAAAATATAACTTGCCCTTTTCACCATACTAATGTTTGCACTGGAGGTTCAATGGCACTGGTGGTTGAGACTCCTGGCTTCCTACCACTAATGGATCAAGACAGTAGCACCAAACTGCACTTGAAGTCATTTCTAATTTTCGCAATCATAAAAGCTTCCCTAAATATAAATAAGCAAGTTTCACTTAAGAATATCCCCAGCACACACGGAGAATATCATGTGAAGGCTAGTTATGTAGCCACAAGCCAAGGAACTGTAAGAGCTTGGAGAGGCCTAGAACAGATCCCTCCTATCCATTGAAGCAGTATGGCTCTGTCGACACCTAGTTTGGGAATTCTGGCCTCCAGGATTAGGAGACAACTAATTTTTGTCTTTTAAGTTACCCATTTTGAGTACCAGCAAACTAATACAAACGGAAAGCACGGATCCACCCTTTTAATTTTGGAGGGAAAGTGTTAACATGCCATTAACTTGTATGTACTCCTGGTTGACTCTATTCTACTGAATGTCACTGATCAAAGGCCTTTGTGTAGGGCCTGATCTAAAAAGACCTCTACCCCAGTTCCATTTTCTTTCTTTATAGACCTGTCATGGACAGAACCTTACTTTTGTTGACTCTAAATAATCAATTTCCCACACATGAGCTCAAGCTTCAGTATTTTCTGTCTGTTCTGCTCAGTGCATGTCAAATAGTAGGTGCTCAAAAAATATGCCTCAAGAATGAAGAAATGAGAAAGTAATGTTTAATTTGGGAATACAGATTTTTGTGTATGGTCAAGAGCTGTTGACATTGATGGTGCTCATTACTTTGTTCTGCTTTTCATCTCTTTTTTCCTTTTCTTCATCTCTCTTTGGGCTGGGATTTAAGTATTTGGACTTGTTGCATGAAGGTCATGGGCCTGAGTTGCTCTTTCCCTGCTGTGGATATGTGTGTTTTTGTACCAGTTTGTCTATGAGTTGTATAGAGAAGATGAGTTCTTAGTCCTGCTCTGCCACCCCTCTTGGTAGGAGAGTTGGAGGAAACCAGACCTTCAAAGCTTGAGCACAAAGGCCTGAGGGCTTGACCTCTGCCAGACAGAAAGTGGCTGTCAGGTTACGGACCTCTGTAGGGCAAAGATTAGGACCCAGGTGCAGTCATAAAGTTTAAGATATCAAACAACAGAGGAGCAGTATTTTGTGAAAGCCCAGACTTGTTGCCTTTTGAGGACCAGGGCAAGCTGAAAGAGACTCAAAACAAAGTTACGGGTTGACAGTGTAGCTCTTTGAGCTCACCAGCTAGTGAAATAAAGGAAGAACAAACTCAAATAATATGCAGTGCACAGAGGAGGACATTAAGTCAGAGATGAACATTTATGGGATAAAATCCTCCAACAGAGCAGGCAATAGATAGAAGAGATATATGCCAGCTGATGTTTGGTGGCTTAGTTTTACTTACATATGACTTAAAATTCACCTACTTACAGAAAGGATTTGAGGGAGATGATGAGATGAGGGTGAGGGATAAGGTACAATAACCCAAGGTTGTCAAGCATGATGAGGTAAGGAATGTCCCTACTTCAGGGAGGAAGGACTGGAAAGAGAAGACATTTTTTAACGTGTTCAGTATTGCAATTGTGAGTCATGAGATGGAGGGACACTGAAATAACAGTGTCACGAAACAACAATAAACATGGTAGTCAGAGAATTACCCACCTCTTTTCAGTGTAGTATCTTTGTTGCACTGAGTCAAAATTTTGACTATCAGTCGGGGTGAATGGCTCATGCCTGTAATCTCAGCACTTTGGGATGAGAGGTCAAGAAGGGCAGACCAATTGGGGTCAGGAGTTTGAGACTAGCCTGTCCAATTTTTGTACATCCAAACTACAAAAATTAGCTGGGCATGGTGGTGTGTGCCTGTAGTCCCAGCTACTCAGCAGGCTGAAAGGCACAAGAATCGCTTCAACCCAGGAGGCAGAGGTTGCAGTGAGCTGAGATCACACCACTGCACTCCAGCCTCGGCAACAGAGTTAAGACTGTCTCAAAAAACAAAACAAAATTTGATTATCACAGGTGCATGCACACATGGACCCAAACACACCCACACCCATTTCGGCAGTTGCAACCGGGATCTTAAAATTACACCAAATTCCTCAGTTTTTAAAGTTTTTCCTTCCTGTGTCCTGAAAGAAACCCCCTGGTTTTCTCTTTCATTTATGTGGTCATTTCACTTCAGTTCTTTCAGAAACAACAGATGTGATACACAGGAAGAACTCAAAAGCAAGCACCAAATGAGGATTTACAGCAAAACAGCAGTTACAACCATAGGTTTTTGATCTTGTGGATGCATAAAAATACCCACTTGGCAAGTACCTCCTTTAAGACTCCAAGGAAGAAGACTATTGACTCTTATTCCCTCTATAACTGATTCATTTATAGAATCCAACAAGAGACAGTGTCTTGCCCTGTCGCCCAGGCTAGGGTGCAGCAGCAGAATCAGGGCTCACTGTAGCCTTGAACACCTTGGTGAAAAAAGCTATCAACTGGTCCTTCCACCACCACCTTCCAAGTAACTGGCAGTACAAGCATGCACCACTACACCTGGCTAATTTATTTTGCTTTTTACTTTTTGAAGAGACACGGTCTCAATATGTTGCCCAGGATGGCCTGAAACTTGTGGGCTCAAGTGATCCACTCCCAAAGTGTTGGGATTACGGATGCGAGCCACTGCAATAGAAAATAACCTTTATTTTTACTTCCTGTTATGTATCAGAATTCAGCATTTGCTTTTCAACAGTAGACAAATCTAAAACTGTTGGCGTCAACTGCCCCCCCGCCCCGCCATTTTTCTTTTGTTTGTAAGTCTTTACAAACATCAAAGATGCCCATATCCCACTGCCTAGTACTTGTAAATGCTACCTGCCAAGACAAAGTGGACTAAATGTGATGTCATTTAAGTGACAGTCCATGAAATAGATGTTATCCTGGTGGGCCCTTAAAAGTGGAGAACTGTTCCTGACTGGGTCAAAGAAAGACTATTCAGTGTATCTGAAGGATAGGACCACTAGGCAAAAAATGCACGTGACCTATAGAAGCTGAGAACAGGCCTCAGCTGCCAGTCAGCAAGCAAACAGGGAACGTGCCCTACAGCCATGGAGATCTGAATTTCTACCAATAATGTGGAATGAGGAAGGAAACTAACACCTTCTCCAAAGCTTGCACAAAAGAACACAGTCCTTTTGGAGAGAGAGGCCAGACTTTGGAACAAAAAAATTGTGAGGTAAATTCCATAAGGTGAAAAAAGAGGGGAGGAGGGAAGCGGGGGGGAAAGAAAAAGCATAACCATGGTAAGGCACGAAAAATTATTTTAAAACTCCCTAACTAATACAAACACATTTTTCTTCTATGATTTCAACAAATGTTCATTCCCTCAGGCAGCCAGAAGTATCATGCTTTTTGCACTTTATTTAGTGATGTTATTGCCATCATTCTGACCAGAGAAGATGTGAGTAACACGTATGAGGGAAGGAACGAAAAGGTTTATTTCCTGGAGGGTCAGAGGAAGAACAAGTGGTGCCTAGAGATCTTAAGATGGTGCCAAAACTAGGCCCAAAATTCAAACCCTACTATTATCCACAAAGGGGAAAACACACATACACACACACACACACACACACACACACACATTAGGAAACAGGAATTCATTGTTTATTTGTGCAAAGAGAAAAAATATGCCACTACTGTAACTTAGCCACTGCTCTGTTTGGCAGCCAGTCTCTTGTCTCTCTCTTCAGCAATAGTAAGTCGGATGCCCTTTCCCCTGGGCAGGGAAATCCAAGGTTTATTACCCTGCAATTGAGAAGGAGATAAAATAAGTACATAAAGGGATGAAAAGGGAGGAGACGAAAGAAAGCGGGAGGGAAAGACAGAAAAAAAAGAAAAAAAAAACAAAACCCAACACTTCACCAAAACACGTATGCCTTGTACCTTCCTTTACATTAAGGGGCACCTAACAGAACACTACCAAGCAAAATTCCCAACAAAATAAAAACTTCCCTCTACGTGTTTCCTGAGAGTTGTCTGCCTCTCACTCTTCCTCCCACTTCCCACTGCTGAGCTGCTGAATACAAGTCTTCCTGCTTCTATTTTGTGTGAAGCAATCAGTCAAGAAGCTTTTCATGAACACCTTTTTCTATGAGGCACTCACAGTGCTGAGAAAAAAAAAAAAAAAGGCCATTAACCTCAGCTTCTCAGTTTTGAAGTGCAGAACTGTCAGCTCCCTGTCATCAGCTTTACAGAGCTTTCACATGCATCTACTCACTCCCCTGATTCCCTGCTTTCAAAAGTACAGAATGAGGTGTCATAATTCAATACTGAGAAGAGAAATGGACCAACTATAGAGCTGCCAAGTGGCACAGCCAAAGAGGCAACAGTATGCCTCCCTCTGTACCATATCGTCTCTCAAGTATCAAATGGCTGCCAGCGTACAAGTGTTAAGGTGCCGCTCCCAAGGCTAAATTGCTTGATGAAAAGCTTTCGATTAAATCCCTTGCCCTTTGCTTAAGTCATACAGTAATGGACTTTCATGTGAGGGTACTGTGTGACTCCAAAGGTGCTCCTTCACTGAAAAGGTCTTAAAGTATCTCAGAGCAAGGTCATCTTTAATGAGTAAAGGAAACTAACAGGTGGTATGTGGCTTGTAAATGCCCTTATTCTCAAATTAGCAACTCACTCATAGTCCCTTACATCAATCTTCATTATCAACTCCATGTTGAATGGTGAGGTATATGATGTAGTCTCAGAGCAGTTGGCAGACAGTGACCTTAACCCAGCACATACCAGTGGTATAGCCCTACAGAAGTTACAAGGCTGAGTTTAACTTAATTTGTTGTGTGACAGTGCTGGCAAGTCACACAGACCTCCTCAAGAGGCAGGTGCAAGGCTCTAGATCTAACTAACACTCTTTCTGGGTCAGAGGCTCTAAATACAGAGCTTGCTGCACTCGGTGCACCTTAACGAGTGCACCTTAACAAAAGAAAAAGAAAAGAACAAACAAGCACCAGTAGTGATTGCAGGTCTTTATGCTTTTTAGGGTGAGTCTTCTTAGAAAGTAGTAAAGATAGTGGAAGTCTTACATTGCCAATGACAAAAATGTTGGAAAGCCTCGTGGCAAAGCTGTTGCCATTGGCATCCTTCACATGCACCACATCGAAAGAACCAGGATGTCTTTCCCTGTTTGTGATCACACCAACACGACCGAGGTTAGCTCCACCAATCACCATACACACATTGCCTAGAGGGAAAGGAAAACAAACAGAAGAGCACTCATTTTAAAACCAGATAGAGGCCTGCTGCCTTTAAAACCAATTAACACAGATGGGCTCACTGGGACAAAAAAATGGAGGATCATTCCAAAATCATAATTTCAAGAACTCTTATCACTATGAACATGCTTTTTGTGAAGCAGATTGCAGTCAGCATTTTAAGGCAAGCCCCTAAGGATTTTTCCAACAACAAGCTTTCCCTGCATTGTTTGTCCAACAATAATTCTTCAAAGGTTAAATAAATAATCATTTTGGGGCGGGGGGCGGGAGAAAAGATGGCACGGAAGAGTACTAGGTGGGTGGGAAGAAAGGAAGGATGACTGAGAGGGAGGGAGAAATGGAGAAATTCAGGCTAATCAGAAAGATACTAGACAATAGTGAAAGGCCTTTAACTGACTGCTAGTTAATCCAATCCATAGAGGGGGAAACTTCCAATGTTCTGATGGCTGTCATGGAGTCCCTGGAACAATAACGTTCATTTCAGATATCTGGACTTATTTTTGTGGGACATAACCACCTAATATAAGCATCCTATACAGGGCACAGGCCACCATGTCAAGGAAGTTTTATTTATCACAGAATAAGCATGTTTTAAGAAAAAGTTTCCCTCAAACCATTGCTAATAAAGACTCAGCCATGAGTCCACTTTTTTATGTGAAGACACATTAAAAAAAAAAAAAAGAAAAGAAAAAAAACAGAAGACACACCAAAATCAGAGAATGCAGCCCTGTCTTAATGTCAACAAAACAAAACACAAACTAGTAACCTAGCCTAAAAAACTCCAGGGTAAGTTTGAAATTATAATCTATGAATCAAGGGGAAAAACACTTACTGAGCTCTCAAAACCTGACGGGAAAAGAAGAAACCAACTCAGCCTGAGGGTCTTAAAGATGAGGTTCTGGGATAAAAGAAAATTAAAATTATGTTTAGGGTGAAAATTGCTCAATTTGACAATGAACAAAGAAATTTCTGTAGTTTGACCCTCCCTACCACAAAGATGTTTGCTGATCCAAAATGCAGATTTTTAACAGAAATCCAGGGCCAGTGGGAAATATGTGTTTGGGTACAGTGAGAAGTCACAGGAATTAAAAGGACCAAAGGTTTTGCCTCAGCATTAGCAAGTATACTGAGAGTTAGAGAAGTGATTTGAAAGTAATTTTTTGTAAGTGCTGGTATTGCATTTATTGCAGATGGTATGGATACCCAATAATGTGCAGGTAAGTCACAAGAAAGTACCCACACACTCCTACCAGAAAGATAAAAAAAATCACATTAACAGCCCAAGATTTTGTTTCTTAGGTCAGTATACTTGGCCAGTTCTTTAGGGTTCTTGTGGCAGCCACTGAGAACACAGTTAAACGAGCAGCACCCAACATCTTCAACTACAAAAAAATTTTGTACACTATGCTTTAGTGCAGAGTTTAGGAAGATCTGGACAAAAACACCTGGTCAGTAACAAAATGCAAGGTTTGTTCTATCTGATAAGCAGAAGATGGCACCTGAAAAAGAGGTGAGATGAAATGCCAATGAAAGCTTGGGTGTTTTGTTCAAAAGACCCAATTGCAGAGACTCCTGTAAAAGAAACTCAGTACTTGGGAAAGAGCAGGAGAAATGCCTCGGACTGCTTATGTCAATAATAAGGTCCACAAAGGTTTTTCAGTTCATTTTCCAGAGTCCTTATGTGGGAACACTATGGACTTAGGATGCACAGGGAAAAAACAGAACTAAGTTACTCCTCATAAGATTCAAATTGTTAATAATAGTTCCTTCCCTTCACTTGTTTGCCACTGCTTCTAGAAGTGAAGAAAGGGTACAAACTGATGAAAACACTGACTCTTTCAAGGTGTGTTAAGTTCCAATAAAAAGCCCCTGACATTTAGGAAAGTACTCACCAGGGCACTTTAGTATATGTAAGTTGAAAGCTAAGACCTTTCACAAGAATCACTGTCACTCTTGAATGTGTCAGATGTATTCTTTATATCTATTAGACAACCCTCAGGAAAACAGATTAAGTGGAAACTACTGTTGACTTTTGTTGTGAGACTCTGCCTTCTTTCTGATGGCCTCACAACGACAGTGGAATAGAAATCAAAGCGCTGGGTTCAGTCTCCAAGTGAAAGCTCTAACCGGAGACCCTCAAGGCAGAACCCTCACAAACACATGAGCCCAAAAACAACCCTGTCTTCCTAACAAAATACAGAATTTAGCCAGGTGGTCATGTTTGTAATCCCAGCACTCTGGTGGGTTGAGGTGGCAGTTCACATGAGGACAGAAGTTGAATACCAGTTTGGCCAACATGGTGAAACCCAATCTCTACTAAAAATACAAAAATTGGCTGCATGTGGTGGTGGGCAACTGTTTCCAGCCTCTTGGAAGGCTGAGGCAGGAGAATCACTTGAACCCCAGAGGCAGAGGCTGCAGTGTGCCAAGGTTGCGCCACTGCACTCCAAACACAGCGAGACTCTGTCTTAAAAACAAACAAACAAAAAAAATTGACCTCATATTGTTCTTACTAACAATACTTTACATATAGTGTATAGCATGGAAGAAACTAAGACACCATGATAAAGAACCACCAACATCACCATATCATCAAACCAAATGCAGAACTTGGAAATGCCTTGAAAGAGTCTACAAGGACACAAGCAAAACAAAACAGAATAAACTAATGTAAATCAGCAACAAGAAGCCCACCTTTGCAAAGTGACCTACTGGATCTGAAAATCAAATAATGAAAAATTTAGTGACCAAAATTAAGAATGGAAAGGAACAGGTTTAAAGAAACATGCCCACAATTGGTTGCAGAGAGAATCAGAAAAACAGAAGGTGCTGGGAGGAAATGCTCATGATGTACCATGGAAAGACAAAGGATGAAAAACAGAGAAGACTGGATGACTGGGTCTACTTTGAGAAGTTCTAATACAAGTTAAATGCAAGTTCAGAAAACCAAGGTGAGAGGTTAGGGACAAAACAGTATGTGAAAACACAATTTTCTAGAATGATGCCAACCCAGATGCATGAAATCCGTCAAAAATCTCAAGAACAGTAAAAACAGAAACAGGATATTCCCACCCACATCCTGCCACTATCACAGAGGAGAATAAAGAAGGTAGTTAATCCTGAGCTTTGATGATTTCAATATGCACACTGTAATCACAAGCACAACCACTTAAAAATAACAGAAACAGATGTGGCTTTATTTCAAAACCACCAAGGAAACATAAATAAAAACTAAAACATTAAAAAATAATAACACAGTAGACATCAGTAAAATGGCACAAGAGGAGGCCCCAGGCTCTCCCTCCCTACTGGACATACAGACTTCACAACAACATATGCAACTAAACTGCACTGGTGAATACTCCACAAATCAGTTAAGAAGCTGCAGGACCCCAGGCCAGTACAAAGCCAAGAAAAGAAGCAATAACCCAACAGAAACATTTGTGGCTTTTTACGTGCACAAGACACTCCACTTCCCCAGCACCGCATAACACATTTGTGAGAAAAAAATCGAAAATCCTGGCATCTCCCACAGGAAGGAAAGAGAAATGTCAATGATGGATGGACGTTCTGGCTTTTCAAGGGGTCAAAAGCCACTTGAAAAACTGTTTTCTGTCTTATGTAAGTTAGTACTGACAAGGAAGGTAGTTTGGACACCCAGGCTCAAGAGACTCAGAGAAAGAAGACAAGGCATGCAGGTAGGGTGTGGTGGCTTGGGCCTATAATCCTAGCACTTTGGGAGGCTGTGGTGGACAGATCACTTAAGGCCAGGAGTTAAGAGACCAGCCTGGTCAATATGGTGAAACCCTGTCTCTACTAAAAATAGAAAAAACTAGCTAGGCATGTTGGTACATGCCTGGAATCCCAGCTACTAAGGAGTCTGAGGCAGGAGAATGCTTGAACCCAAAAGCTGGAGGTTGCAGTTGAGATCATGCCACTACACTCCAGCTTGGGTGACAGAGCAAGACTGTCTCAAAAACAACAACAACAACAACAAAAACAAAGACCTGTGAGTTTTGGGAGGTCAGGACAGTTGTTACAGCACCAGACAGGCTGTACTACCACAGACAATCATCAGGGAATGAAAGAAGTTAGGGGCTTCAGAGAAGTACAGCTAGGAAAGTGCACACACAAATTCCGAGCTGAGAGATCTCCAGAACCTCTGGCCTGGATGACTGATGAAAGTCATCGTTCCTGTATGAAGACACCTGGTAGAGACTGGAGGAGGTGGCTGTGTTTCTCTAGAAAAATGAGCCTAAACAAATGATGATCTATGAGTTACCCACAAGGAATTCAAACTAACCATCTTAAAGATGCACATCAAACTAAGCGAGCACAGACAGGCAGACAAAATCAGAAAAACAACACATAAACATGAGTTACCAAAAAAGTGAAGGAAACCCACAACAAATAATCAAACTAGAGCTGAAAACCATTAAAATGAATTGAAAAATTCACAGGTTCCAAACAAGTTTGCAAACCTGAAGACAGGCTATTGAAGTTAACAAGCTAGAGGAGCAAAAAGGAAAAAAAAAATAACAAAGAAAGGTGGGCCTAAAGAAGGGAGTATGAGACACCATCAAGAGGAACAATACACAAATTACAGGAGTCATAGAAGAAGCAGAGACAGAAACAGAGAATATGAGAAGGTGATTTGGGAGAAAGAGGGGGAAGGGCAGAAGGACTACCAGAAAAAACATAATGGCCCAGGCGTGGTGGCACACGCCTGTAATCCCCGCACTTTGGGAGGCTAGGTGGGCGGATCACAAGGTCAGGAGATCGAGACCATCCTGGCTAACATGGTGAAACACCGTCTCTACTAAAAAGACAAAAAATTCGCCGGGCATGGTGGCGGGCGCCTGTAGTCCCAGCTACTCAGGAGGCTGAAGCAGAAGAATGGCATGAACCCGGGAGGCGGAATTTGAAGTGAGCTGAGATCGCGCCACTGAACTGCAGCCTGGGTGATAGAGCAAGACTCCGTCTCAAAAAAATAAAGAAAAAGGCCCAAACTCCCCAGTTGTAAGAAAGAACAAAGAAGATGGACATACAAATTCAAGAAGCTCCAACTAGGATAAGCCCAAAGAGACACACATCAAGAGACAATATAATCAAACTGCCCAGAGTCACGGAGAAAGAATCTGGGAAGCAGCAGGTAAAAAGTGACTCATGATGTGCAAGGGAATTCCTACTAGATAAGCAGTTTTCTGATAATCTCTGATAACTCTGCCATCCAGAAGACAGTGGGATGACATACTCAAAGTGTGCAAAGGAACAAATTGTCACCCAAGTGTCAATGAAAAGAATTTAACTCTGTAAAATATTTGAAGAGATTTATTCTGAGCCAAATATGTGTGATCATGGTCCATGAGACAGCTTTTAGGAGGTCCTGAGTATATGTGCCCAAGGTGGTCGGGACGCAGCTTGGTTTTATACATTTTAGAAGGGCATGAGACATCAAACACATTTAAGAAATACACTGGTTTGGTCCAAAAGGCAAGACAACTCAAAGTGGGGTGGTCCTAGGGGGTGGTCCAGGCTACTGGTGAACTTCAGCATTCTCTGGTTGACAACTGGTTTGCCTAAGATGAGTTTGCCTAAAGACCTGGGATTGACAGAAAGGGAATATTTTAGTTAAGATAAAAGATGGTAGAGATCAAAGCTGAAGGAGTCTTATAATGGCTGCCCTTGGAGACAGACATGAAAAATGTTTCCGATACAGATTTTAGTTCATCTCTTTAGGGCTGGAAGGATTTAGAAGAAAAAAGATCTAGCTAAAGGAGACTCTTTACTGCAGATTTTCCCTTCACAAGAACAGCTTTGTAAGGCCATTTCAAAATATGGCAAAGAAACATGATTTGAGGTAAAAATTTTAACTTTCTCCATTGTCTCAAAATGTTATGCCAGTGTCACGATGGAAAGTAAGTCATGATATATAGGGTTAAATAAAACCCATCTGATGATAAGTCATGCCCATTTGTAGGGCATGATTCCCCAGTCCCCTTAAGACAGGAATTTAGGCAAGATAAAAATCAGAGTTCAGTCCTCACAAGAATACCAATCCAGCAAAGGTGTCCTTCAAAATTAAAGAAAATAAGACCTTCCCAGAAAAACAAAAGCCACTAGGCTTGCCCTAGAAGAAATGCTAAAGGGAATCCTTGACGTGGCAACAAAAGGACATTAGACACAAAACAGTATGAAAATATAAAGATCTCTAGTAAAGGTAAATATACAGAAAAACAAAGAATCCTGGATCATAATGGTATATAAATCACTTTTAAGTCTGGTATAATATTTAAAACACGAAAGCATAAAAACAACGATAAACCAATGTAAATGGGTACACAATAGAAAAACATTAATGTGTGGCATCCATAACAAAGTTGGTCTGAGGGGATATGGACATACAGCTTAACAGCTGAAAACAGACTGTTTTCAATTTAGGATAATTTATATAATTCCCTTGGTAACCACAAAGAAAATAACCAATGAAGGACACATACAATAAAATTAGAAAGGATTCAAAGTATTCTTTTATTTTTTGTCAATACGAAAAAAGAAAGCAGCAAAACACAAAAGGCAGGTAATAAGGGAGAAAAAAAAGGGACAAAATATCTACAGAACATACCGAAAATAGCAACAGAGCTATACTGATGCTTTCCTTAACAGTAGTTATTGACTGTAAATAGATTAACTCCCCACCCTAATCTAAGGACACAGACTAGCTAAATGAATAAATCCAACCAACCAAAGTACAACAATATGCTACTAAAAAAGACTAGTTTTAGATTTAATGACACACATAGGCTGAAAGCATAAGACTGAAGCTGATGTTCCAGGCAAATGGTAACCAAAAGAAAGCAGAGCTGACCAAATTTGGGTCAGACAAAATAGACTAAGTCAAAAACTGTCACACAAGACAAGACAGCTCAAAAATATTTATGTTACAAAAGACCTCAAATTAAAACCTAACTAAATCACAAGAAACTAGAAGAAGAACAGAATAAACCCAAGGTTAGCAGAAGGAAAATAAAGATTGGAGCAGACATAAGAGAAAAAAAAAAAACAGAAAAAAAGCTAAGGGTTGATTTTTTTAAAAAAGAAATTAACAAAAGGGACAGAACCTAGGCTGGGTGTGGTTAACTCCTGCCTGTAATGCCAGTACTTTGGAAGGCAGAAGCAGGTTGATTACTTGAGACCAGGAGTTCGAGACCAGCGTAAACAACATGGCAAAACCCCATTTCTATGATAATAATACAAAAATTAGCCAGGTGTGGTGGGTGTGTGCCTATAGTCCCGGCTACTCGGGACAGAGGCAGGGAGAATCATCTAAGCCTAAGGAAGTTGAGGCTACCATAACTAGTGATCGAACAACTGCACTCCAGCCTGGATAACAGAGTGAGACCCCATCTCTAAAAACAAAACAAAACGAAACAAAAATTCTGACAAAACTTTAGCCAGATTAAGAAAAAGAAGATTCAAAAAAATTAAAATCAGAAATGAAAGAGGAGATATAACCAACGCCATAGAAATAAAAGCACCATGAGAATACTATGAACAAGTATACAACAACAAAATGAAGAACCGAGAAAAACTGAAAAATTCCTAAAAACATAAAATGAACCAAGACTGACTTGTGAAGAAATAATAATTATAATAAAAAAAAAATTAACAGATCTAACTAGACCTGAAATTGGAATCAGTAACAAAAAAGTTCGCAAGAAATAAAAGCCCAGGACGTAAGAACATTAAAAGAATAATTACTACCAATCCTCTGGAAAAGGCTGGAGAGGAGGGAACACTTTGAAGCTCATTCTGTGAGGCCAGAATTACCCAGATATGAAACACAGACAAGGACATCACTAGGAATGAAAACTACATGCCACTATCTCTAGTAAGTACGATGCAAAAATCCTGACCAAAATGCTGGCAAATCAAATTTGACAGCACATTAAAAGGATTATACACCACAATCAATGATGATTTACTCCTGGAATGCAAAGAATAATGAAAGATACAAAATTAATGTTACCTTAACAGAATGAACGACAAAAACCAGGCAGTCATCTCCACTGATGCAGAAACTGCATTCGGCATGATTCAACATCCTTCATTAATAAAAACACTCAACAAATTAGGAACAGGAGGATGTGGCCAAAACATAATAAAGGTCATATATAATATAAAAAGTCCACAACTAACAGTATACACATGGGTGAAGGAATGAAAGCCTTTCCTTTAGGATTAGGAACATGGCATGGATGCCCACTCTATCACTACCTCTGTACAACACAGAACCAGAAGTGCTGCCCAGGGCTATTAGGCAAGAAAAAGTTTATAAATAAAAGACACCCCAAGTGGAAAGAAGAACCAGGTCCCAAAGGGTACTAAGGGATAGCTATGCAATGAAAACTGCAAATGTCCATATAACTCAAAGCAACCTACAGATAGTTTCATTGCAATCCCTATCAAAATACCAATAGCAATTTTTTCTTCTTTTTGACAATAAAAAAAAAAAAAAAAAATCAGCTGTAAAATTCACACGGAATCTCAAGGGACACACACCCTCTAACCTCTGACCACCAGAGATAGCCAAAACAATTTTGAAAAATAAAGACAGGCCAGGCATGGTGGTCCATGACTGTAATCCCAGCACTCTGGGGGCCAAGACGGGCAGATCACCTGAGGTCAGGAGCTTGAGACCAGCCTGGCCAACATGTTGAAACCTCATCTCTACTGAAAATACAAAAATTAGCCAGGCATAGTGGCTGGCACCTGTATTCTGAGCTACCTGGGAAGCTGAGTCAGGAGAACAGCTTGAACCCAGGAGGCAGAGGTTGCGGTGAGCCTAGATTGTGCCACTGCACTCCAGCCTGGGAGACACAGCAATACTGTGTGTCAAAAAAGAAGAAAGAAAGGAATAAAGGAAGGGAAGAAAGGCAGAAGGGGGGAAGGGAAGAAAGAGAAGGAGGGAGGCAGGGAAGGAAGGGAGGGAGGAAGGGAGGAAGGGAGGGAGGGAGGGAGGAGGGAAGGAAGACACGAAGCTGGATAACTCACACTTTCTGATTTGACACACAATACAAAATGACAGTAATCCAACAGTGTGGTATTAGCATAAAAAACAACAGAAGGAGGAAAACAGAGTCCAGAAATAAACCTAAGGGTATATGGCCAAATGATCTTTAACAAGGGTGCCCAGAACTCTCAATGGAGAAAGGATGGTTGCTTCAACAAATGGTGGTGGTAAAACTAGGTCTCCATATAAAAGAATAACATGGGGAAGACTTTACCTTACACCATACAAAAATTCAGCATTAAATGGATTAAACATAAGGCCTCAAACTGTAAAGATCCACAGCCAAAAACAGAGGACCACAAGCTTCTTGAAATTAGAGACATGATTTCTTGGGTATGACACCAAAAGCAAAAATAGACAAACTGAAAAACACCTGCCAATCAAAGGAAACAACCAGTAAGGGTGAAAAGACAACCTAAGGAATGGAAGAAAATATCCGCAAATATTAAATCTGATAAAATCTAAAGAACTCCCACAAAGCAATAGTACCAAGAAACAACCTGACTAAATACTGGGCAAAGGACTTGACTGACACCTTTCTCTGAAGACATACAAGCACACAAAAAGATATTCCATATCTCAACTCATCACAGAAATCCAAATTTAAAACAACAACAACAACTAACGAGATATGATTTCAATGCCTATCAGGGTTGTCAAGAGAGAAAAAGAAAAGAAAAGATACAAAAAGCAAACAACCAGTAAAGTTTGGGCAGGAATATGGAGAAACTGAAACTCTTGTGCACAGTTGATGAGAATGTAAAACAGTGGGGCTGCTATGAAAAGCACAAAAATTACTCAAAATTTATAAAATTTCCACATATGATCCAGCAATCCCATTTCTGAGTGTATAGATAAAAACATCCAACAGGATCTGGGAGAGTTACCTGCACAGCTGTGTCTGCAGCAACATTACTCAACAATAGTCAAGAGGTGGTGGCAACCGAAATGCCCATCCAGAGGAATAGATAAAGATAATGTGGTATACACACAATTGAGTATTATTCTGCCTCAGAAAGAGGAAGGAAATACTGTCACATGCCACAACATGGATGATGAACCTTGAGGACACTATGCAGTGCAAAGTAAACTAGTCGAAAAAAGACAATCACTATGATTTCCACTTATTAAAACAAGCTCAAAGAAGTCAATTCACAGAAGCAAAGAGGGGGATGGTGGTTGTTACGGGCTGTGGATGGGAGGAAGTGGCAGAGTTGTTTAATAGGCAGAGTTCCAGTTTTACAAGATGAAGGCATTCTGAAAATCTGCCACACAACAATGTAAATATAGTTAACACTAATGGACTATACAGTTAAAAATAATTACGATGGTAAATTCATGACTATCTTTTTTTTTTTTACCACAATTAAAAATTATTTAGGCATTTTAAACCAAACAAACCAAGAACTACAAAGAAACCTTTGCCCTTATTCAGTTGGTTTCTTCTTACCAGGAATATTGGCTCTGTGAAATTATTTTATGTAAACTCCTAGGAGTACACTTAATAAGTAATAAATAAGCAAACTAATAAATGCCAAAAGTTTTGTGTAAAACAAAGATCTATATATTTCAAATAAAGTTAGGTAGGGGAGAAAAAAATCTGTTGAATTTTAACAGGGAATTTCATTTAAAAAACGAACAGCAAATATTTCACTTAACTGGAGATAGAAAGTCCATGTCCATTTAAAAAATTATTTTCAAAGGTATGCAAAAGTTGACACAAGCATAATACGCTCCTACCTATCCACTCTCCAGTTTCAAAACATTTGAAAAATCATGGCCAGCGCTGATTCATCTTTACCCATGTAGTCCCGCGCTGAATCACTTAGAAACAAATGGCCACTACCAAATTGTTTGAACCTGAAATATTTTGGTAAGCCTCTCAAAAAGGGAAGTAACTCTGCATATGATTGCTAGGTATCTTAGGCATCTTCCAATATATACACGCTTTCTTTTCTCCCTTTATCCAAGTTTGTCTTGATTCTTTGACAAGAATACTTCCTCAACAGTACGGTGCACTGCCACTACTGGGAGATGCATGATATCTAGTTATGTTTTTTGTGGTCACACTGAAATCAACATGTTTAGGCGTCATAAGCATGAAACATCCAGTTTCATATCCCCTCTCAATGTTTTCCCCTAATGAGAAGGCCTCTCAACTTTCACAGCCCAACATTCTTACCTAAAATTTCCAGCTGAACAGTAAATACCAGGAGTGTAGGCAGCACAGGCACAAGGTCATAGTGGTCAAACAACAATCAGCCCCAGCGTGTGGAGTACTGAATTCAAAAGAGCCAGCTTGGGCTCTTTAAACAGCAAGCCAACTGAGGACTTTGGCTGGGTCTTAAATCAGGGTCCAAGCAGGGACTATGGAAGTGCACATAAGCAACAGAACAAAGTATAAAGTCATCAAAGGTAGGCAGGAGTTGCTACTGTTTGTTGTCCCTATCCTGTTCTTTCAGTGTTTCTGCATTTCTAGAAATTTCTGTTAAACACGCTGGGCAAAATATTTTACTTCATTAGCACATCAGATACTAGCAAGCACTTGGGTGTAAACCTGTCAGGAGTCAGAGCCTGGGGTGTAGGAAGGTGAAACAAATCTGCAGACACATCTTTTCCTTATCACTAGTTTAAGGTCATCCGGACAACTTCAGCCCTTCACCTCAAGGAACACACATAAAATTTATCACATTTAAAACAAAGTTCCCCTCTCATGACAAACCAAATGGACACACAGTTTACATAGCTATGGTTTACATTCTTAAAAGAGGCTGGGCTGTTGCATGTAGCCCAAAGGGACATCACACCACTACTCAGCATCAAGAATCCACTGCAAACCCAAGAGACCATGAGGCAACATACTCTCTCTTAGGGAGAGCCAAATGTGTTCTGTTTCTCTCCAATCAAGATAGTAGTACAGATAAAATAGAATAAAATAGAAAGAAAAGATAGGAAAAGAAAAGGCAAGGGAGGTGGCCGAGAAGACAAGGAAAACAAACAAACAACAACAACAACAAAAAACAACTTACCTGTGTCAAATTTGATAAAGCTGGTTATCTTGCCAGTCCCTAAATCAATCCGGACAGTATCATTCACTTTGATGACAGGATCTGGGTAGCGAATGGTTCGAGCATCATGAGTCACCAGGTGTGGAATTCCCTTTGTCCCCACAGTAATCTTCCTCACTTTGCACAACTTGTACTATACACATAACAAGGAAAAACCAATTTAACAGGTAAACACAAAAAGTCAGCCCAAAGCAGTCACTCAACCATTATTATCCCACCAATTTTCAGCATTTCTTTAGTTAGAGAAGCAGTGCTCTTGGGAAAATTGTATTAGCCACTCACAGAGCTGATGGTCTGCCACAATGATTTAGTAATTTAGACATCTGGGAAACCTCGCCAAGGGGGAATCTGTTTCAGAATCCTCTGGGGGCTCTGGTAGCTGAACTAACTTCTGGTCCTTTATCAGAGGCTACAAGCCTGTTGCCTGTACACCTGAGCAGTAACACAGAATCAACTGACTGGTCTATCATTTTCTCCTCAAGGATGTTTTTCCCGAGAGAACTCTCATCTTGCTACTCTGGAGAGGTGGCTAGTGCCCTAGCAACAAAGTTAACTCTCCTACTGCTAAACACATGATGCTTTTATGACCAGGTTAGATAAAAACAGCTTTCTCAGCCAACCAGGTGCCTTCCATACACAATGCTCCTCTTCCTCATCTGATTTTTCAGTGGTACATCCCATTATCTATGGGCCTTAGTTCCTTGTTAAAACGTATCGCTCTGGTACTGCTCAAATGACATCTACCAGTAGAAGCTGTTCAAAATATCTCATACCAACTATGTGTGTCAGCCCAACAGTTAGCCAAGCCCCATTATGTTCCAGAAGCAATCTTCAGAAGCTTCAAATGGTATACTTTGTAATCTCAAATGAACATAACCCATTTGTGGCTGTTAATGTCCATCCTAGTTAACACAGGCCCCCCTCCAGAGTGTCACTGTTCCAAAGTAAAAAAGTGATTTTCTTTTAGCTTTGCTGGGAGAAAAAGCTTCTCAGGGCAAGTTTTGGGTAAATACGTAAATAACAAGGACAAGTAGAGTGCCAGGTGACAAAAACCCCCCATGAAAAGATGCGAGAAACCCTCCAAAAAGTGCACAATAAATGAACTCCAGGAGCCACTACCTCTTTTTTTTTTTTTTTAAATCAGCTCCTGCATTTCCTCTACAGATATTTCACTCTCTCCCTCATCTTTGAGCTCTCAGGACTGCCTAGATTTGCCAGTTTGTCTCTATCATTGCTTTTGACCTGCCTAGGAGGTGTGGAAAGAGACATGGCAAATAAAGAAATAAAGTAGCAAGAGCTTGGGCTCTCACTCCTATAAAAAGGCCCCAAGTTCAAATACTGTATCCTTAAGCTTCAGAAGACAAGTTGGGAATAATTATTGCATACTCCTACATGTAATACATTTATGAGATGAAAGAACATAAAGGACCTAGCAAAGCAGTTAATGCCAGCTAATATTACTTCTGCTGCTACTACAGATCCAACACTATTAAAAGCACTATGGAGATGTGAGGCCATTTAATATAATGCAACAGTCCAAGAAAGTGATGACACTCCACATGTGGAACTTAGGTCATATTAATTCTACCAGTTAAGGTAAGGGGATTCACCAGCCAGGCATATCCAAGCCCACTTATATGTGTTAAGGCCTGGCTCCTAGGCAGTCAATCTAATGAGAGCACTCTCCTCTCTCCATCTCAAAAGTTCACAGTTGACACAACCCTCCAGGCACTCTCTTTAGTGAGTGTTCAGTTTGTTTACCAACACCAACCCACATTTACCCCCACTACAAATACAAACCCAAGATCATTTTCAGCTTTCTTGGTCAAGGAGTTAAGCACAGAAACAAAAGCTGCCTGGCTCCCCAATCAGAGCTGCCTACTGGACCAACCAACTGAAAACCTTAGATAAAAGAGAGGTCCCACACAAATGCAGAAATTGAAGAAACCCCCAGACACTGTGTGAAAACATACCAACTAAAACTCTTAAAGAAAGTCAGAAGTAGTCCAAAGGACAATTAAGCAGATGGAGCTCTTTTCTTTCAAAATGAAAACCAAATCCTTCTTTCCTGTTGCCCTGCCAGTACCACCCCCAAATTAACTTCAGGAATACCTTCGGGTACAGATTTCTGTTTGACCCTAAAGGACGAGACATCAGAAACTTGCCTGCATACATACAAAAAGGCCCCAGTACGTAAAACTTTTGTTCTACTGCCAGTCATAGTAAGGCAAAGCAGGGCAAGAGTCCTCTAAAAGTTTAGGGCCTGTGTGACAAGTTTGGATGGGACGTGGAGGGAGTGAATGGTGGCAGGGGAGCAAAGCAAACATACTGCAAACCAAGGTGACCATGGGAATGGATTCACCAACCAGGGATGTTTTAAGTACTTTGCATTCATAAACATGTGTATTGAAGGTTAAGCATGCAGAGGTAGGGTCAGGAGGTGTTGTCATCAAGACACTGAATAAAACTTGGCACACTCCTTCCAACCACACATAAATACCCCCATAAAGGAAAAAAGATCCAAATCCAACATACAACCAAATTCAGCAGATAGAATTACATACCAGAATACAACAACATCAAGCTATGGTGCCACAGTAGGCAAAATATACTTAAGTGTGATGAGGCAGAAGGAGAATATGGACACAGACAGAGTGACCAGGGTGCTGAAGGAGGTCTTTTTGAGGTTCAATGAGCAGCCAAGCAGAATCACCTCAGACAATAAATGGCATACAAGGGTTACTAACCTGCCTGCTTCGCGTGAATACATGTGGATGGGGTACAATATGATAATCAAAGCCCACTCTTTTCTTTGCCTTCTACTCCTAAATGGAAATCTACCAAGCTACAGTTCATAAGCACCACAGCAGCTGGCCAAGAAACCAGGCTTGTTCAAGCCTAGGGTAAATAACTGAGGAGTTATTTACTGAGGAGTAAATAACTGAGGAGTTATTTACTGAGGAGTAAATAACTGAGAAATATATTTTAAAAAACTGAGGAGAAAGCAAGTAGAGAAAACACATTTTCCCCTTTTACCTCCAAAGGCCTTGGGACAAAACCATAAAAAAGAGAACATCACTCCACAGCCTATATTCTGCAACCAGTGAGGTCAGACTTGAAAACAGTCTGTCTCTGTTGACTTCACTCTTCCATCCCCATCTAGGAGAAGGACAACTTGCAATTTGCCTTTAAAAGTTACTCTCCAATCAACAGTATGCCTTCCTCCTTTATTCTGCTTTTGCAATCCCTATCTTTCATAGTGCCAGTCCAGTGACCACTTATTAAGGCAGTATACAAAACCTAGGGCTCCTAGTGGACAGTCTCAATCTCTCCAGCTATATTCCATGCCAGATTTAAGAAACCTGTCCTTGATAACATGAGAAAAGAACTCTGAAATGCCATGCTCTAGCTCTCAAATGGTTCTACGCAGTTACCAAGATCCCTATTACTGATACATGTATTATAATCACTGCTCTCTATTCAGAATAAAAACTGCCCTCCCAACTTCATGAGGCAAGTCTTTGCATCATGGCCTGCTGAATGCATCCTTGTCACCCAACTGTCCTGCACATTTTTTTGTATGTGACATCCTGAACCTACTTGGGGATTCTAAAATGTTTCCAGTGAAAACTAATTCTGTTGCCTTTCCACCCTGGCTCATTAGTTCTAAATATCCCAGGTAAGACAGGTCCAAGCAAGTTCTATAGCTGTGAACTCACAGAAGGCCTATTCACACCTCAAAGTCTACCTGCTGCCTTCCACTTGTCACATACATCCTGTGCAGTATACTGTCTCAGCTGAGATGACAACAGTGCTAAGATAGTCATAATAGTTAGCAGGTATAGGTGACAGTCAGGAGAGAGACAGCAAAAACAAAACAAGTAAAAATACTTTCTTCTTCTGTATCTTTCACAGATTTTCTCACTAACCAAAACTTTCTGCATGACAGCAATAGCACCACCATGGCATCAAACTTGAAACCTTGGGCCCAAAGGTCCTTTGTCTTTAAATGCAGGCAAGAAACACCCTCTGAAAAAGGCACAGCCTCTCCCTTTAAAAGTGCCACCAGTTCCAAGTGGCCTTCCTCCATCCTTTGAGGTTCACTCTGGAACCATTAATCCAAGCTTCATGATGCATGTCAGTTCTTGAAGTATCCACAGGTAACTTGACTGCCACACAAATGACACTCATTAACTATCCACAACTGAGTAAAATGCCTGTAAGCATGTTAGCATATTAACAGGTAACAATTCTGTCTAACCTTTATGCAGAGCTGAGTGACCAGGTCTGCAGTACTTTCAAAACCAGGCCCAAGACAGGCTAAAAACTTCTGATCACTTTTATTAAGAAAAGTGATCCAGCAAAAGCCAACACCATGGCAGGCTTTCTTCATATTCACTACAAACAACTTTACTACCTGTGCACCAAACCTTCATGTGGCCAAAACAGTTCAGGATTTAGATCTTGGGTCCTCTTGCTTAGTAAAGGCCCATCCCGCCAGGAAACCAGAGCTTCACTAAGGGTAAGGCTGGACGTTTCATGAGGGGAACTTCCAGATGAGTAAACCTCTTAGCATAGGGGTAGCCTCAACATCTGCAGAAAAGCAATCACTTTTCCTTTGACCCACAACTGAAAAGATGGTCTTCAGATTCTGAAGATGTGACTCCCCCATCATCTTCTGACCCCACCTCATAATGAACAAAATGTCTTTTGAAGCAACCTGAATGGAGCTGGAAGCCATTATTCCAAGTGAAGTAATACAGCAGTATAAAAAATCAAAACTCTTATGTTCTTGATTGTAAATGGGAGCTATGCTATGAGTATGCAAAGGCATACAGAATGATACAATGGGCTTTGGAGACTTGGGAGGGGACCAGGAATAAAAATAACTATACATTAGGTATAATGTACACTACTAGGGTGACAGGTGCACTAATATCTCAAAATTCACCATGTATAATTCATCCAAGTAACCTAAAAACCACTTGAATATAAAAAGCTACTCAATTTTTAAAATTTAGTTACTGTTTTTAAAAGAAATGTGGAGAAAACGACTTCGTGTATGGCTAATGTGCAGCACTCTACCAAAAGAAAACCTCAACTCTGCCGCCTGTCTCTTCAGCAATCTTGATGAGCGATGATTTGTAATCACATCACCACCTATTACAACATGCCTGCCCCATCAACACCCTTTCCATACAACCTTGACTGCAAGGTGAGGCCCCGTGTCATTCTCCAAAATGAAATGTCAAATATGAGGCTTCACTGAAAGCATTCTACTCTGTCCTTCTCGAACTGCAGATTAAAGAACTCTTTATTTCCAAGTTTCCACTGCCTTTTGTAGAACACCCACACAAACCAGTCGGAAATCTTTCCCACCTGGCCTCCTTTAGAAACAAACAAATGTTAACTGCCCAGGTTCCATCTTTTCTGAACCTTAAAATTCGACTGCCTATTCTCTCCACCAGTTTTTTTTCCTTGCCCAACAAAAAACCACTAGTCTCCACACTCATCATCTTGATCTCAACCACCTCCTTTTGCACCAGATTCCAATGGTCTAAAAAAAAAAAAGGGCAAGCATTGCCCCTTATCTTAAAAGAAACTCCCTTTTAACAAAGTTACCTTTTTCTAGTTACCGCCCTCTATCTTGTACTTTGGGAATAACTGCCACCTTTATGAGGTTCAGTCTTCTCAATGTTCAAGAATGACAATCAACAAACACATCTCTGGTTGGTTACTCTCTGACATTCTCTTTTTGATTTCTTTAACCAGTGTTTTCTACTTTTCAAGAAACAGAACTTATACCACCTAGATCCTGTTCATAAACTCTCTGCAATATGAAATCTCCCTCTCCCCATGCACATTCATCATTGAATACAAGCTGCCCAATGTCAAAGAGGATTCTGTGCTACCTATTCAGACAGCTTCTATTCTAACTCATACTTGAGCAGTGTTTCAGTCCTCTATTTCAGTCAGCACCTACTTCTTTCTGTCTCATCATCAACTTGCAAGTTCCAATGCAAGCAGAACCCAAAGCATTAACGTACTGTCCTTCCACAACTCTCTCAAGCATCCATGTATTTCATCAAGATCTGCAGCTACCATCTCCTTACCCTACCAGGAAATACTCAGTCACCCTGTCACACATGTTCTTCCCCTCTACCACAATAGGGGATGCATACTCTAAACCCTTTGTCTTCTTTGCCATGTCCCAGGTGATACTTGTGTCTTTTACCCCGACTCACAGTGGGAACAGGCACTGCCTTAGTTCCCATTATTCATGTGCAGGATCATCACAGGCTCACCCAAAATCTTTCCTTTTCTCCCATCCACTGTAGTAGCAATCATAGAAAACAAAAAAAAAAACAAAATCCACCTTATCGCCCATTCGTAAATCCAATGACTTCCATTTCTGTGATCTTCAACTAATACCAAGTTGTTAAAGGAAAAAATTATGTCTGAAATCCATCAGGCTGTTTTCTCAAGACCCACAAAATACCCCTTTTCTAGTTTTATTTTCGAGAGTGGAGGGCTGTTTGGATATTCTGTTTCTCCACTAACCTGTGCTACCTGGAGGACTAATAGCCTGTATAAAAAGGCTCCATTGTGTGTCCCTGACTCACTGAAATCCAAGAAGCCCATCATTCTCCACTCTAAAAGTCACTGTGCCCTTCAACCTGTGGCTCCTGGGTGGGGTGTGATAGGGAATGCTCCCTTTCCAGCTGTCCTAAGAAACAACCAGCAAAGACATAAGCTCAACCAAAACTTCCCCAAATCTCTGATCTCTTGCACAAAGATAAGGTCCTTACCCTAACCCAGAATAGCCATTTGGCACTTGTGGCCACTATGTGATACTCACTTGGGCACAACCTTTTTACATGGTGGCTGGCCAATGTAGTAGAGCCAGTACTAGGTATTAACAACACTCCAGTATCTCCTTCTCCTACTCTATCTCTCCCCATTTAAAAATTCACACCAACGGCTGGGTGTGGTGGTTCATGCCTGTAATCCCAGCACTTTGGAAAGCTGAGGCAGGCAGATTACAAAGTCAGGAGTTCAAGACCAGCTTGGCCAATATGGTGAAACCCCACGTCTACTAAAAATACAAAAATTTGCTAGGAGGGGTGGCACATGCCTGTAGTCCCAGCTACTTGGGATGCTGAGGCAGAAGATTAGCTTGAACCCAGGAGGCGGAGGTTGCAGCGAGCAGAGAAGGCACCACTGCACTCCAGTCAGGGTGACACAGGCAGATTCCATCACCAAAAACAAAACAAAACAAAACAGAACAAAACAAAAAAAATCACCGGGGCTACCAATCTGTATTGTCTCTTGAGATCTAAATTCCTTACAAAAGCAGAAACCAGTCATCAGATTTGAGATTTCCCTGTGCTTTCTAGCTTTTGGGCACAACAGAACCCAACAGCCTGGGCAACTGAACACACTTCAGGATGCTAGACCTAATTCCTATCACCTAAAACAAAGCACCTCCTTGTGGGAACAATCCACGAAACAGAAGGGACACTGCATCAAGGGACACTACCAAAGAAGTTAAAAATAACCAAACAACTGACCAAT
Organism: Papio anubis; assembly: GCF_008728515.1. NCBI lineage: Eukaryota > Metazoa > Chordata > Mammalia > Primates > Cercopithecidae > Papio > Papio anubis. The sequence goes on from NC_044997.1 coordinate 6,156,468, forward strand.
TAAAAAACTACCCAGACATGAAAATATTCGTGAATTCTTATAGGGACTCCAATGTGTTTCCCCCAAAGAAACAACTGAGAAAAAGGCAAGCTGGTTAAACGAAGTGGAAACAATGTCCAATAAAACACTGAGATTCATCTGTAGAATGTGTCTCACAGTTAGATGGCATTTGGTCACTGTGCAGGTGATTTGTGTTATGTGAGAAATAAGGAAGAAGTCACCCCATGACCTTAAATCCAGGGAAAAGAGGAACGGATGACTGAGGGGTGATCCTGGTTTCCAAAGAAGTGTTCCCTACACAGAAAAAAGGCAGGTGCTGTCCACACAGAAAGGAACTCCCTTGAAAAGTTTCCCCAATGATACTGACTTTGGCCATTACATTTGGAGAGGGGGTAGTTTTAGGATTGAGGCAGACATCAGGAAGTCAACAATCTTCTATGTCTAGTAAGTGTGAGGCACCACTACTACTAACATAGTCACAGAAACCTGGCAAAACAGCATATTATCATCATTTCAGAGAAAATGAAGGCTTAAAAAAGGTTCTACATACTGTTGCCCACGGTTACATAATTAATCTATGACAGCGTTCGGATTCTCACCCAGGCCTTCCTGGTTCCAATACCAGACCTTCCTCAGAGAACTGCTTACTCTGTACCCTGCTTCTAAAACAGCCTCGTGTGGAAAATCTATTGTCTTGTAACACGGTTGGCAAACCTACATGCCTGAATTAAACAACCAGACAGACAAGCACAGACAGCAATTATTCCCAGAATATGTTCTAAATGCCGTCTGACAACCTTAGCAACAGACCTATCTGTATGGAAATTATAAAGCTCACTTAAAAGCTCACATACCTTTGCCTCTTCCGCTGTGATACGATGAACAGCAAAACGGCCCTTGGTGTCATAGACCAGGCGGAAATGTTCACCTGTCTTCTCGATGCTGATGACATCTGATCACAAACAAGCATAAGGAACATTATTAATGTAAAGTTTCTTTGGCCTACACAGCAAGAGCACTCTATGCCAGGCTGAACATGAGAACATTTTAGCAGCCTGGGGATCCCCCAGTGCTTGATGTGGGTGCTTGAACGAAACCAACCAGCCCCAGTCCTGTCCCAACAAATTATATCCAATAAAAGGAAGTGTCTATATATATGGCTACTCTACTGCTTTTTATGTTGTGTAATGGCTGCTTGCGACTGTGTTCTGGGTTAATGCACTCAGGATGCAGAGGAAAAAACACACATAAGCATACCCACACACACTAGGAAACCAAATGAATGAGCAGTCCTCACATTTAAGCAGGCAAGGCTCAAGGCTCTGCAGGTTGCCCAGTCAACGGCTTGGCAAGCCTCGCCATGACTCTATGACTTCCCTTATCAGGAGTCTTGCCTTGCTTGGGACCTGGGGTTTCGAGCAAAAAAGCAAAATACAAAATGCAGTAAAAAAACAAAAGAAGCAAAGAAGGAAGGAAAGTAGGAAAAGAAGGTCTGTCTTTTCTAATTCAGCAGCTGGATCCTGCAAAGTCTGGTCTGGAATGCCTCTCACCTCTGTAGCTTCCACACCACCTGATAAACCAAACACCCCCCAGCTTTCTGGAAAATACTAGGCTAAAAAAGTGTTACAAAGTATTGACCGGCTGGGTGCAGTGGCTCAAGTCTGTAATCCCAGTACTTTGCGAGGCTGACGTGGGCAGATCACAAGGTCAAGGGATAGAGACCATCGTGGCCAGCATGGTGAAACCCTGTCTCTACTAAAACTGCAAGAATTAGCTGGCCATGGTGCCGTGTGCCTGTAGTCCTAGCTACCCAGGAGGCTGAGACAGTAGAATCGCTTGAACCCAGGCGGTGGAGACTGTGGTGAGCCACTGTGCTCCAGCCCGGTGACAGAGCAAGACTCCATCTCAAAAAAAAAAAAAAAAAAAAAAAAAAAAAGGTATTGAGCCTGTTGCCATGGAAAGAAAGAGTGAACAAACCACTAGGTCAGAATTCCTCAGTGCCTTTTCCCTACCATCCCTCTCAGTACACTTTTTCTCTAGATGAGTGTGACCCTTCTCTCCCTTCTCCACTCTCCTCTCCTAGCAAGCTGCAAATGCATTGGTGGAGATCTGGCATGGTTAAGTCATCAACGGAGAAAGTGGAAAGACAGAGCCAAAACCCTGTTCACCGACAAAGATTCTCTCCTTGACCAGTCATTAGCCAGACTCCTCTGAGCCCTCTTGGCTGAGCTTCAACCCTGGCCTATGAAGATCTGAACACTAACATGGCTTATAGAAGCTCAAGATGAGCCCAATCTCTGTCAAAGTGCCTGCCTGAGAAAACTCAAGGCTGCTAAAAGAATTTACTGTTTTTTTTCAGTCAACACCTGAGGACAGCTCTTTGGTCAGGAACCTAAATTTGATAACTGCCAGCTAGCAGCCACTGCTGGTCTCATCCCATTTACATTACCAACCCCTTTCCAGCTTTTCACTTGAGCCTTGCCACTCTGTCCCTATCCTTCATTCTCCTTCTGAAATGACCATCAGTAAATCGTGTACAAATCAAAGTTCAGAGTCAGGTTTTGTTTACCGTTGGCAACATGTAAGTCCCACACCTTGCATTTCTCTCAACCTGTTCCTTCTTCAAAACAAAGAGCTCTTTCCTTACCCATGAATCCAGCAGGGTATGTGACATCCACTCGAACCTTGCCATCAATTTTGATGAAGCGTTGCATACATATCTTCTTTACCTCATCTCCAGTCAACGCATACTTAAGTCTATTCCTGAGGAAGACGATCAGGGGAAGACATTCCCTCAGCTTGTGGGGACCTGTCGACGGACGAGGTGCCTGTAGAAGACAATGGCAGGCAAGCTGATCTCTCAAGATCCACCCCTTATGTAATCAGATTGAGTAGATGATTTGCCTTAGTTCAGCATTAGTTGAACTTGTTGAGAAAGAGGAATAAAAGAAGGCAATTATTTCATCGATTTAGAGAGGTATGTCTTGTTAGGAAGATCACACCCCCAACTATGGAAGTCCCATTTTGTGCCCCTTTCTTTCACAAACCCAGGCTCACAACCATCTCCCCATTTTGCCCTGCCCCAAGCACCACCACCACTAGTACTGCCTCCTTAAACTTTCCTTGAATACAACACTACATCCCATGTATCTCGGGTAGAGCTTACACTTTACCCACAACCTACGAAGACATATTCTACTACTTTCTCACCATTCCAGGCCTCAAAGTCCCACACAAGCCCTGCCGACGCTGTTAGACCACGCCTTAACATGGACTGTGTGTCCTTCCCTTTCTTGGCTGCTTGCCAGCTTTAGTTCATCAAATTCACACTGCAACAAATCCTGTAACCTATACTTTTGCAGTTTTAGTGTTATAACAACTTTTGACTATTTGCTACCAGTACATAGAAAGGTCTCAAGTTCTGGGGCTGTACTGTTTTGAACTCCACTCCTCAATTATCTCTTAGTCTCAGACCACATAGGAATCCTTCCTAATGGAGACTATTCTTAAAGCTGCTTCTACAGCTCCCTCTTTAGCTTTATCCCTTTTAAAATGGACTCACAATCATTAACCACACACTTTCATCAACACTAAGGGGAAAAGAGGGGAGCCCACAATACCGAGGACTAAGTTCCCAGCAAGTCTTCTTTCTAAGAGTGCCTTGGCGAAGCACAGCAGCTCAACACTGTAATCCTAGCACTTTGGAAGGCCGAGGTGAGTGGATCACCTGAGGTCGGGAGTTACAGCCAGTCTAACCTATGTGGAGAAACCCTGTCTTCACTAAAAATACAAAACTTTGCTGGGCATAGTGGTACATGCCTGTAAACCCAGCTACTTGGGAGGCTGAGGCAGGAGAATCGCTTGAACCCAGGAGGTGGATGTTGCAGTGAGCCAAGATTGTGCCATTGCATTCCAACCTGGGAAACAAGACTGAAACTGTCTCAAAAAAAAAAAAAAAAAAAAAAAGAGTGCCTTGCTTATCCTCTCAACAACAGAGGGAACAGTGGCCCACCAAGGGGGGGTCAGATACTAGGGGGCAGTAGCAGAGGTAAGACCTGGAAGCAGAAACTGACAGGGAAAGGCTGCAAATCCAGGTCCCCAGACAACACACAGCCAATGTTCTCTCTGAAAATACCAGCATGAGGAACACAAGTTTCTGCTACTCAGTGTTCAGAGTTCCACCTGTCCCAAGAAGAAGCTATGTAATCTATCAAGTTAGTTACCAAGTGCCTACTATGTGGATGTGGACCCTGAGGGCTGCATATTTTCTCTTGGATGCCCCATGTTTATTCCTGCCCAAAAAACTTTTGGTATCTTAATCATCTCGCTTCCGTCTTCTTCTTCACATGGGCTCCCTTTCTATCTCAGAAGACCCAAAACTTTCTTACGGCTTCAACCACTCTCTTCCATTGTCACCACACCAACAATGTGGAAACTGCCTAGTCTGCCTCTTTTCAGAGGTTTGCCTTCTTTGCCTCTGGGAATGTGTCCTCATTCTGCCAGGTCTTCAAGGTTGAGTTCAAGAGACTCCTGCATTTCTCACACAATTTCCTGCCCTTGTTTCATGGGCTCCTGTAGCCTTTACTGTTAAACCTGTATCTTGGGCTCAACGTAAAAAACAGCTACTCCACCCTCTGAAACAAAGGGTAACTTCAAGTTAAATGTATTCGATTACTAATGGGGACTCAGTGCACTGTAACTGAACTCCTTTGTTATGTGGAATTCGGCACGTTCATTAACCCCCTCAGCTTTGGGCTCTGGGAGTGCCCACTAAATTGGGCAGTTCAAAGAGCAAAGGAGACCACCAGGACTTGATATCCTGGTGTTTTGTTGTTGTTGTTGGCATTTTTAATCCTACATCTATTTGAGAGCGCCAGCTCTAAGAAATGGTTCTGTGGTATGACACAATTTGAATAAATCACAACACAGCAGCCTAACAGCTCTTTTGAAAATATTAACCCTTATAATGGGCGCTGTGGCTAACAAGCACATTTTGTGGATAACAGCAAAGTGCTGTAATCCCAGCACTTCCGGAGTGGCCACAGCCGGTGGATCACAACGTCAGGAAATTGAGACCATCCTGGCCAACATGGTGAAACCTGGTCTCTACTAAAATACAAAATTTAGCTTGGCGTGGTAGCTCATGCCTGTAATCCCAGCTACTGGGGAGGCTGAGGCAGGAGAATCGCTTGAACCCAGAGGGAGAGGCTGCAATGAGCCGAGATCACGCCACTGCACTCCAGCCTGGAGACAAGCAAGACTGTCTCAAAAAATAAAAAAAAAATAAAAAAAGAATCCCAAACATCTCCCATAGTTCATTACTTTAAGTCTTTCTGATCTTCTGGAAGAGGCTTCATCATTTTACACTCTTTAAAACTGCAGTCGCTCAAAGCCCCATTCATCCTTCCCACGGCCCTATTATTTTTCTCCCAGCCCTCAGCACCTGTGAACATACTGTAACTTCCCTCTCCTCTCAGCAGGATGTAAGATTCAGCAAGAGAGAGGGATAGATTTCGTTGTCCAACCATTTTGTACAAGGGTGGGCCCACATAACACCACCTGGTATGTATTAGGCTTTCAATAGTTACTAAAAGATGGCACGCCCAGGTTGTCAGCGACATTATGGATCACAACAGTGCTCAAAGTTGAGGGCGGAGAGCTGTTCGACCCGCAGTTTCCCAACAAGATGTCATAACTTTTTTCTCAGGGTCCTTTTCAGAAGGGAGTAAGGACAAGCTCCTTGAGCGCCAAGTCTTCACCAACGGAAATCCCACATAATAAATAAGCAAACAGTATTCTCACGAAATAGCAAGTCACAGGTAACCAGCATGCACTCCTGACTAAAAATCAAATATAGTTATACTCACAAATACACCCGTTAGTTTGTCGAGCATCCAATGCTTCGGCGCTGCAACACGCTTCAAGTGCTTCTTGGGGCCCCGGGCCTGAAAATGACACCAAACTGTTTCAGAGAAATTCGTCTCATTTGACAGTAAAATGTCCTCATCTTCAGCTGTAAGAACTGCTAACGAGTAATACCTGATCCGAGGAGAAAGGATAGTCCAGCCTATTTCACGCCCAGTTTTGAGCAAATATTACTTCCTGCCAGATCCCAGAACAAACCCCGCAAAACTCACAGACCTTTGAAAATCTCACGAGTCTCCCTGGCGTCTTTCAAGAGAGCGTCCACAATGCTCTCTAAGCGAATCTGAGATTGCTTTAACGTATGGATATAAGCTAACATGGGTAAAAAGCCAGTGCCGGCCTGTGTAATCAAGGGTGGGCTTGCAAGGTTAGCCGAGGCAGCTTGTCTCTAAGACTCACGTGCCAGCAGCACCCCCGGCCCTCAGTCCGAGCACAAGAGCCAGCCCGGAACCCCCAGCCGCACTCTTCTCAGACCTCCGCTCTCCAAATCGGGTTTCCTGAAAGCAGCACAAGCAGCATTCCCATCCGCCAAGTAGCGGCACCCGAAAAGTGAAAGATCGCCAACGTGGAAAGGCCCTTCTTCAAAAGATGGAAGCCGGTAGGCCCTGAGGTAGGGCGCACACGTCTTACCATGGCGAAATCCTGCGACGGAAAAGAACCTCTTCTTTTCCGGTGCCACCGTACTCCGTGGTCGTAATCCGCGGGAAGTCAAATGAGTGAGAATTTCGGTTCCGGTTTCCGACTCTAGTAAGTAACCTTTTCCTATTCTAGAGTTGTAGAAGTCACACTTAGAACTGAATTTCTTAGCATTTTCAGTTCCTGATACCAATTCACAAGTGTCAGTTGTGCCACCGGACTTTTTGTTGTGCTTCCTCCCCTCAGGTCGGCTGAGCTGTGAGGACGCAGTTTACACTCTAAAAATTACCTTTCGCCAACTTTAAAAATATTTAACAGAAGCTCTGAAGGAGCACGATTTAGGAGCCTTAAAAAAACAAAACAAAACAAAAACAAACAAACAAACACACACACACATTAAGAAATAACCTATATGATTCCTTGTGACTGTGACACGTTGTGTTATAAAATCATGATTTGAGAAACAAATAATTCTTTCTGAATTGGGGCCAATTTCACAAGTTTGAGAACGTATTTAAATCGTCTGTATTGTAAACTTTGAAAGAATAGGTTTTACGGGACGTGAATTGTAAGATCAATAATTTGTTTTGGATAAACTTGTGGTGATGGTTGCACAACTCTGTGCGTGTCCCTAAACTCTTCACAAAATTCTCTTTTAGAAAGGTGAACTCGGCTATGTAAGTTGTACCTCGCGCGTGTGTGTGGTGTTACAGCTTTATTGAGGCCATGTAAAACACAATCAGCCAAATGAAGCTGGGCTTAATGTGTACCATTTGACGAGTTTGGACATAGGCTTAAACTCACAGTACCACCATCACAATCGAGGTAATAAACATCTGCATCACCTCCAAAAATTTCCTTGTGTTCTTTTCCGGATGTTTCTTTTCTTTTTCCTTTCCCTTTCTTTCTTTCTTTTATTGTGTTTTTGAATGAGGCAGGGTCTGGCTCTGTCGCCTCGGCTGGAGGGCAGGGGCGCCATCTCAGCTCTCGGCAGCCTCGACTTCCCAGGGCTTGAGTGTTCCTCCCACCTCAGCCTCCCACAGTGTTGAGATCACAGGCACCTGCTACCGCTTTCCGGATTTCCCCCCGCCCCCCTTTTTTTTTTGAAACGGAGTTTGGCACTGTCGCCCCGCTGGCATGCAATGGCGCGATCTCAACTCAGTGCAACCTCCACCTCCTGGGTTAAAGCCATTCTCCTGCCTCAGCCTCCTGAGTCGCTGGGATTACAGGTGCCTGCCACCAGGCCCAGCTATTTTTTTTTTTTTTTTTTTTTTTTGTATGTTTAGTATACACGGGGTTTCACTGTGCTGGCCAAGTGATGTCAGACTCCTGACTTCGTGAACCACCACAGTCTGCTTTCAAAGGTGCTGGGATTACAGGCGGAGACACCAAGTCCGGCCTCGGCTTTTCTTTTTTCTTTAACTATGGAGAGAACACAATACAGTAAGATCGACCATTTTTACCAATTTGTAAGCGCATTAACAGCGCCTGAAGTGTTTTTGTTGTTGTTTTGTTTTTGCATTCAATTCCTTGACTCATGTCTGTGCCAGTGTATGTGCCAGCTAGCAAGACAGCAGACTCCACACTGTTTGCTCTGTACTAGAAGTCACCTATCCTATTCTGAGACTCCTAGACTTCTTTTGTCATTTCTCAGGTCCCCTTGCTGATTTTGTGGTAGGAGTTATTACGAAATTATTTTAGGCAAATAGAGAGCAGTTTTCATTTTTTTTAAACCTGCTCCAGTAAAGTTTCTTATCTAGAAGGAAAGCCCGGGCTTTTAGAGCTTGGGCTCTTAGAGCTTGGCTGGCAACATTTGATATGCAAATGCAGGCCATTAGAAACTGAGTCCACCCAAACATGGAGATTCCTGTGCCCTCTTGCCCTTGCCCTGCATGTTCCTGGCAACATGGCCACCCCCACATATCCCCATGTGCATAGAACATCATGGCATCGTTTATTTGCACAGTAAAAGACTAGAGTAGCCCATGGCTTTTCCATGAGCTAAGTGAATGACATGCCTGGTCAAACCAATCCACTGCGCCCTATGCAAATCAGACACCTCCTCCTCCAGCCTCTGCATATACCTGGCTTGTTTCCTCCCCAACTGGGTTCCATCTTTTGGGTTTGGAGTTCCCCTCCCTCTGTCTCTGTACAGGGGAGCTTCTTCCTTCTTCCTTGTTTCTTGCCTGTTAAACTCTCTGCTCCTTATAACTCCACCTGTGTCCTGTTGCTTTATCTAATTCAATGTGAGACAAGAGCTCTGGTGTTGATAGCCTCATCGGAGCCCTATCAATTTCAGTTCTGGTCCTGGACAGCCCTCCGAGAGCCCTTAACCTTAATTGGGCTGATTCCTTCCACTCTCTGTGGCAGACGACTCACTTTTCTACTCTTTTGCCCATGATTTTCCTTTTTTATTGTTCTCCCCTGAAAAAGCATTCGCTCCTCCAGATATAACACTGCTGAATACGCTCTCTGACTAAAACAGGCTTTTCTGATTGAATCATTTTCAGAAGACTGTTAGTCAAATACATATGTGGACATGAGGAGAGCCCTTACCAGCCAATTATCCTTATTAAATTCTGATCCACAAATGCTAGGGGAGAGCGACTTGAACAATAATAAGATTTCCTGCACAGCTGACTCTGCATGGATTACTCTTTCTCCGTTGCAATTCTCCTGTCTTGATAAATCAGTTCTGTCTAGGCACTGGCAAGGTGAACCTGTTGGGCGGTTACAGAGCTGCATCCCTAAGCATGTCCGTGGCCTCCTAGAGCCTGGAGACCTTCTACTGTCCTGTCTGGGAGGCAGCCAGGCAGTTCCTGCTGATCTTCCAGCCGCTGGCCTTCCCCTGTCCCTGGAGAGCAGCAGCTCTGCCTAGTACTGAGCCACCTGGAGCTGCTGCCCTGCTGTCAGCCTGATTCCCCTGGCCCTCCCTGCTGCCTCAGCACATCCTGTCTGCTGCAGCTGCTTGGCTGACTGGGTAAGGGTGTGCTCCATCTGTGGGTTGAGACCTACTCAGTGCCCAGATGAGGACATATGGCAAACGAATTGTAACTAGATCTGTGCCTGGGTGATGGTGCACCACCCTTCTGCTGGATCGGGCTCCTGAGCACTTGAAGCACAGAGAAAAGGGAAGCAGAGGCACTTCCCTCGGGACCAGATGAAAAGAGTAGGTAATTTTTCCATGCAAAATGATTGGTAAAAATTCCCGTCCGCCTGAGGTTTGGTTTTTAAAAATCCATTCATTGTGTTTCTTAACAGGAAAATTTCAGAGAGTGCAGCTGAGCAAAAATTGCACCAAGGAGAAACTCACAGCTAACAGTGTGTGTATGTGTGCACACTTTTTTATTTTTTTAGGTGGAGACTGGCTCTGTCTTCCAGATTGGAGTGCAGTGGCGCCTTTGCGCCCCACTCCAACTTCCTCATCCCAGGTTCAAGCGATTCTCCTGCCTCAGCTTCCAGAGTGGCTGGGACTACAGGCATGCAACAGGACACCCGGCTCAATTTTGTATTTTCATAGAGAGGGGGTTTCACCATTTTGGCCAGGCTGATCTCAAACTCCTGATCTCAGGTGCTCTGCCCACCTGGGGCTCCCAAAATGCTGGGATTACAGGACTGAGTCCCCGCAAATTCTTTCCTGTTTTGCACCATATGTTATCTCCTGCGTGTTTTGTGACCTTAAATCGCCTCCTTATCCAGGCTTTTGAGGCTTTGTTTTTCCACCATAGGTGTGCAAACTGCAGCCCGTGAATGAAATCCTACCCATATTCTAAGGCCCATGAGCTAAGAATGGTTTTACATATTAGGTTTTTGTTTGTTTGTCTTGAGACAGAGTCTCATTCTGTTGTCCAGGCTAGGATCATAGTTCACTTCAGCCTCAACCTCCTGGGCTGAGACTACAGGTGCATGCCACCACACATGGCTAATTTTAAAATTTTTAGGTAGAAATGGGATATCACTGTGTTGCCTAGGCTGATTTCCAACTCTTTGGCTGTAGAGATCTCACACCTCAGCATTCTAAAGTTTTGGGATTACAAGCCTGAACCACCTCACCTTGCCTCAAAATGTTTTTAGAAATCAAAAGAAAAAAAAAATCCTGGCGTGTGAATATACATGAAACTTAAAAGTTAGTGTCCACACATAAACTTTGATGGGGCATGCAGCTATGTTGTATACTGCAGCCTGGGTGACAGAGTGAGACCCTGTCTCAAAACATAAAAATAAATAAATACAGAAGTTCTTTCTCTGTCACTCATGCTAGAGTGTGATGGTGCAATCTTGGCTCACTGCAACTTCAACTTCCCAAGCTCAAGCAATCCTCTTGCCTTAGCCTCCCAAGTAGCTGGGGCTACAGGTATGGGCCACGCCTGGCTGTATCCCACATTCCTTGACTCATGACCTCTTCTTCCATCTTCAAAGCCAGCAACTGTGGTTTAAGTTCCTTCTTATCTCTGGTTCTGTGCAGCTGACAGTCTGCTTTCCGGGATTCTGGCAGTTACATTGAGCCAACCCAGCTAATCCAGTATAACCTCCTCATTTCAAACATCCTTAATGTCACCTGCAAAGTCTCTTTTGCCATATAAGGGAACATTTTCACAGGTTCCAGAGATTAGGACAAGGACATCTTTAGGGAAACTTATTTGGGTTATCACAAGTGTTTGTCCGCTTTAACTTATATACATAGTTTCATCCAGCTGTGGAGTGTGGTGACTCACACCTGTAATCCCAGCACTTTGGGAGGCTGAGGCAAGAGGATGGTTTGAGACCAGGAGTATGAAACCAGCCTGGGCAACATAGCAAGACCCCATCTTTACTAAAAATAAAATTTAAAAAAAGTTAGTGGAGCATGGTGATATGTGCTTATTGCCCTAGCTATTTGGGAGACTGAGGGAGACGTGTCACTTGAGCTCAAGAGTTTGAAGTTGCCGGGTGCGGTGGCTCAAGCCTGTAATCCCAGCACTTTGGGAGGCTGAGACGGGCGGATCACAAGGTCAGGAGATCGAGACCATCCTGGCTAACACGGTGAAACCCCGTCTCTACTAAAAAAATACAAAAAACTAGCCGGGCGAGGTGGCGGGTGCCTGTGGTCCCAGCTACTCGGGAGGCTGAGGCAGGAGAATGGCATAAACCCGGGAGGCGGAACTTGCAGTGAGCTGAGATCCGGCCACTGCACTCCAGCCTGGGCGACAGAGCCAGACTCAGTCTCAAAAAAAAAAAAAAAAAAAAAAGAGTTTGAAGTTACGGTAAGGACTCATAATGCCACTATACTCCAGTATGAATGACAGAGAGTAATCCTATCTATTATAAAAAGAAAAAACACCCCCATAGTGTCTTATCTCTTAGATCAGCAACCTCCAACCTTTTTGGCAGCAGAGACCAGTTTCATGGAAGACAATTTTTTTCCCCCATGGATTGGTGCTGAGAATGGTTTTGGAATGATTCATGTGCATTACCATTATTGTGTACTTTATTTCTGCTATTATTACATTGTAATATATAATGAAATAATTTTACCACTTACCATCATGTAGAATCAGTGGGAGCCCCAAGCTTGTTTTCCTGCAACTAGACAGTCCTATTTGGGAGCAATAGGAAAGAGTGACAGATCATCAGGCATTAGATTTTCATTAGGAGCCTGCAACCCAGATCCCTCACGTATGCAGTTCACAAATAGGGTTCACACTGCTATGAGAATCTAATGCCACTGCAAATCTGACAGGAGATGGAGCTCAGGTGGAGTGATGGGAGTGGCTGTAAACAAAGATGAAGCTTCACTTGCTAGCCTACTGCTTACCTCCTGCTGTGTAGCCAGTTTCTAATAGGCCATAACCCATAGTGGTTCATGGCCTGGGGGTTGCAGACACTTGTCTTAGATTAATCACAGCTCCAAGCTCGATTTCATGTAAAATCTTCTTCCTCCAACCAGGGCCTGTGGGACTGGCCCATAGAGGGGCACAGGCAGGGACATCACACTGCTTCTTATATGTTGCCCTGTCAAGGTGGTTACCCCCATGTGGTCTGGGATCTTCATGTCCCCAGTGCCGAGAATGGCACGATCTTTGCTCAGTAAACATTCAGTGTACACTGAGTGAGACATACTGTGCTGGTACAACTTTATTACTCTTTAATTGAGATATAACTTAAATAGTGTAACAGTCACCTTTAAAAGTGTGCAGTTCAGTGGCTTTTAGTGCCATCTGCAGAGTTGTACATCAGTTAGCATCACTACTAATAGTTCCAAAACATTCCCTCCATCCCAAAAAGAAATCCTGTACCTATTAGCAGCCACCCCAATGTCAGTGGAATCATACCATATGTACACCTTTTGTGTTTGGCTTTTCACTCAGCATTCTATTTCTGAAGTTTACCCACACAGCAGCACACATCAGTACTTCATTCCTTTCAAGTGGATGTTACCTTTGCACATGCTGATGGCCATCCTGTAAGTTCAGGTTGTAGAAAGTGTCTGCTATCACTGGCCCCTCTTTCTCTGTAGAAAATGTATACCCGAAGGCAATTCCCAGAGTTATGGTGCTGATGGTCCAGCACATTTCTCCACCCTCCCTGAGCATAGGATGCTGGTAAATCCCACTGCTGGGGACTCCTGATTGTCCTCAAATTGAAGACAGCCAGACCTGCAGGGCAGGCCCAGCATTGTGGGAAAGTGGAGGCAGGCTTGGATGGCCAGCCTGCCCTGAAGAGCAGCGTAGTAGCAGAAAGCAGCCGGTCCTGATGTCTGCCCAGCCCTTAGCATAATGGCACAGGCAGGCTGAAACGGATTTCCTTGTTCACCCCACTGAGGAGAGCAACCCACAGCTCTGAGAAAAGGATCTGAGCAAGGCAAGGCAGGTAGTAATGTGCCAGATGTTTGGATTCAGGGTTCAGACTTCTTGAGCCTCAGAACATCTTCCTGGGATAAGGCTAAAGGAGGAATAAGTGGGGAGGCTGGGTGGGTTTGCAGAACTGGAAGGAGCACCTGGCAAGTACCATACTTGTGAGGTGGTGTCTTAGTCTTTCCAGACTGCTGTAGCAAACATCACAGACTGGCAGTGGCTCATACACAACAGAAATGCATTGCTCACAGTTCTGCAGGCTGGGAGTTCAAGATCAAGGCATGGAAGATTCAGTGTCTAGTGACAACACACTTCCTGGTTCCTAGACGGTATGTTCTTCAGTTTCCTCACATGGTGGAAGGGGTAAGAGAGCTCCCTGAGGTCCCTTTTATAAGGGCATTCATCCCATTCATTAGGATCCACCCTCATGACCTCATCACCTCCCAAGCCCCCACCTCTTAATACCATCCCCTTGAGGATTAGAATTTCAACATGAATTTACGGGGACACGAACATTGAAACCATAGCCAACGAGAAAAGAAAAATGCCGTCAGAGTGTATACTTTCATGAGAACTTCCTATTCTGTGGTATTATCAAGATGGGTCCTGTTTAGATCAAGTCTCAGAAACTGCAGTCACTCTCACTAGGATAGCTACAATCAAAATTGTAAAATAGGCTTAGCAAAGATATGGAGAAGTTAGAACCTTTGCACATTGCTGGTAGGAGTGTAAAATGGTACAGATGCTATGGAAAGCAGTTGAGCGGTTTCTCAAAATCGTGAACGTTGAAATATCATCTGACCCAGCAATTCCACTCCTACATATACACCCAAAGAAGTGAAAAGAGAAACTCAAATACTTTTTTTTTTTGGAGAACTGGCTTCACTCTGTCCCCTAAGCTGCAGTGCAGTGGTGCAGTTGTAGTTCGCTGCAGCCTCAACCTCCCAGGTTCAAGCAATCTCTTGTCTCAGTCTCCTGAGTAGCAGGGACTGTAGGCACACACCACCATGCTGGGCTAATTTTTTACTTTTTGGCAGAGATGGGGTCTGGCTATGTTAATCACGCTTGTCTCGAACTCCTGGACTGAAGTGATCCTTCCACTCTGGCCTCCCACAGTGCTGGTATTATAGGCATGACCCACTATGCCTGGCCTTAAACTAATCCTTGTACATGAGACATATTCACAGCAGCACTACTTACAGTAGGCAAAAGGGTAAACAAATTAAATGTCCACTGAAGGCTGAGTGGGGTCTGATGATACAATGGAATGATATTTAGTCACAAAAAGGAATAATGTACTGATCCATGCTACAACATGGGTTTACCTGTTATAGTGAGTGAAGGATGCCAGATGCAAAAGGCCACACAGTGTATGCTACCATTCACAGGAAATGTCCAGAACAGGCAAATCCACAGATACATAAAAGCGGGTGAGAGAAAAGGGAATAATGGCTTAGTTGATACCGTATCTCTTTGGGGGATGATGAAAACATTTGGTTGGCCAGGCACGGTGACTTATGCCTATAATCCCAGCACTTTGGGAGGCCAAGGCAGGAGGATCACTTGAGGCCGGGAGTTTGAGACCAGCCTGGGCAACTTGGTGACATCCCATTTCTACAAAAACACAGAAACAAAAACAACCATTATGGTGTTTTCAGTGGTGATGGCTGCACAATGTTGTGAATGTACTAATTGCACTGAATTGTTCACCTTAAAATAGTTACTTTTCTGTGATGTTATTTCCACTTCAATGAAAAACAACCAACCAACCTTAGCAGCATGAGGAAACTCTTTGCTGAGGGGATTTCCTTTGTGTACATTTTCCTGACCCATCCAGAGTGCAGGAGCTGGCCTTGCTATTCCAGGCAGGGCTCTCTGCCCTGCTGTGCTGTGGTCAGTGTTGTGCTTGCCCCCTAGCACCATCCTGCTGCACCATATCATGGCATGGAGCCTGACCACCATGCTTTAGGGTGAAGGGAAACACCATGCTCTACCCTTTCATGTCCAGGGAAACCAGGAGGACTCCAGTACCCTAGGTGGCTCCATCCCTGACCCCTCATTGCAGGGGGCCTCTTGCAGGGAATGCAGAGACCCTGACCCACAGAGTGGGCTCCTTGGAGGTCAGGTCTCAGGGCCACGTGAGGCCACGCTCACAGCCCAGACATGGAGAGCTGACTCCAATAGCCTGACCTCTAGAATCATTCTCCCCTGCTTCTGCTTTTCTTATTTGTGTGCATAGGGCCTGTGCACACAAGCATGCATATGAAGCTTTCAGTATATCTCCCTCCATGTAAGTCTGCATGCAGAATTTTTGTGTATTCCCAGCACCCATATATGTGCACTTTTAAATTTTTGTTCTTCAGGCTTCCTCTGAATGATCAGGTGAGCTTAGCATTCATGGATTGAGTGTAGGATAATGTGGAAGAAGCCAAGGGGAGCCTTGGGAAAAGCCCATTCAACAGCTCGACTTTCTATGCTTTCTCACCTCTCTTCCATCATGCACAGAGAGGGAGATGTGGCTGCTGAAACTGTCCCAAACAACAGAGACACAGATAGATGTAACCACTGTAATTGTCTTAGGCATTTCCTCAAGTTTACATTCCTGTCTATGCAACCCTCAGTTGTAAAACCAAGGTCCTTCCAAGGATATATAGTCTAACTTCCAGTAGAAAACTGGAAAACAGCAATAAACAGTGTCTTTATCTGTGATTTTATAACAGGGATCAGCACATGGCAGCCCTCAGGACAAACCTAGGCCACATCTGTTTTTGTAAATAAAGTTTTATTGGATTACAGCCACACCCATTTCTTTATGTACTGCCTATGGCTGCTTTTGCACTACATTAGAGTTGAGTGGTAGTTGCAACAGAGACCACAGTGTGGCCCAGGATGCTAAAAATATTTACTATGTGTTCCTTTACAGAAAAAGTTTGCTGACCCATGGTGTAGATCATTTCTGTGTCTCTCTTTTCTGGCTTCTTGCAGCATCTCAATTAGATGTCTCCAAATGGGTGTTGTCATGTCAACTGTAAATACAAGCAGGGAGCTCAGTGATAGATCCATCTGTATGGTCTGTTTTCCTAGGGAACTTTAAGAGTACAGATGCGGTATCAACAGCTGTTATAACAGAATGTACCTAGTTGGAAAGTGAGTATCTGTCACACTCCCTTGCCTATGGTACCCTGGAGATTCCTGGCAAAGTTGCATCTGAGCCTGAGGGTGCCATTACTGCAGGGCTCACAGGGAACCCTGAGATGCTCCTAGGGTCTTAGGGAGTTGCTCCTTTTAAGTATTTTATCTGTAATGATGTCTTCATCCTCACATTGCATGACGCAGGGCCCTTCACACACACAGCCTCACTCTCCTATATGTGATTTCCTTTCTGTGTTTGCATTGGAGTCACTTCTCTTCCTTGTTTCTCTTTCTACTCTCAAGGCTTTTCAGGCTGAATTTTAGCCTCTATAGCTGAGGATAAAACCACCTCTTAAAAGAAAATGGCAGTGTTGAGAGGTGTTGTGGTAATCCTTCCTATGGCAAGAGGAGATGGGTATAGAATTTTTCATACCTGCTTTATTATTATTATTATTATTTCCACTTTCTCTCTCCTTCCCTCTTCTGGTTTGACCACTCTGTGAATATTAAGAATACTTTCATCTATTTTTGGCATCCCTTCTTCTGATGCCATGAGGCTGTTTGTTCAGTTGCTTTTCTGCCTCCTCTTTGGTTGGGCTGGAGCACTCCTCCTGCCCCTTGGCCTTCAGTTCTCTCTTCCTCTATGACATTTTGCTTCTTTCCTACATTAAGCATTTCCCATCTTATAGTTGTTACATTGGTAACATATGTTTGTGAGGCCCTCAGCACATTCTATGGTGAACAGTGATTCCTATGACCCATCAGTAGAAATCATTTTCCTTTTCCCTGACAAGAACCTCTGAAATTGTTGTTATCCATAACCATGAGAACACATTTTCTCTGAAATATGTACATTTTGAGTTACTCAAGCCCAAGAACTGTATCTTATTCATGTTACTGCCCAAAGCCATGTAGTAAGCACTCAAACCTAACTACTTAATGAAGTGCCTTTGTCTTTACTTAAATTGTGTTTTTTCATTGAGACTCAGTGCAGGGAATCCAACATCCTAGAGAGTCATTTCTTTTCAGACATTTTCCCATTGGGGACCTTTAAAAGCTCCCTCCAATGGAACACCTTAGAGGATCTCCCATTTCTGAGACAAAAACATGGTTGATCTTCCTTACCTACAATTAACTGCTTGTTCCAGACATGAGAAATGACTCACATTTCCTTTGGGCAGTCAGAAGCAGATTTATGCATTTCCTTTGTTGTTCTCATCCTCTTATCTTGGCTCTCAGATAAGCGGCCAAAGCTTTGTTTTTGAGAAGAATGACTTGGCTTTCCTCTCTCAGTTGTGAGCGGGGCCTAACCATGCCATCGCCCACTATGTCACCATGTACCTGCCCCTGCTGCTGGTCCTCATGGCCAACCCCATCCTGTTCCAAAGACAGTGACTACAGATAAATAGTAGGAAAGCTCTCTGGGGACATGGCCACTGGGAGTGGCCCCACGCCTTGGGTTCAGACAGTGACACATGTTGTCTCCTGGAATTATTCAGGACAGTTGACTTTATTTGTCATCCTTCAGAGATATCAGCAGAATACAGCCACAGAAAGTGAGCAGGTTCAATAAATGAAAATGTAAGGCTCTTCTGGCTCAAGTTCTGTGCCATCATTCGTTAGCTCAGCACTAGGACTCGGTGACTTTTCATTTCTCCCCTGGGATCCCGCTGGGTTGGCTCCAGGACTGCACTTGGAGCTCTGTGGAGGTGTGTGAGGAACAGGAGAGGAAAGAGAAGAGGGAAGGGACTGAGTGCAGACTGAGGAGGCTTCAGTCCCATAATGCACTTGGCTGACGTCTTTTCTCAAGAAAGAAAACAGGGAGGGGAGCACAGGAAGTCAGTCAAGGGCAATGGTTAGAAAAGGATAAGAGGAATGGAGCTCTTGACAACATCCTTGGAAAAGACTTCTGGGCTGGGGCTGATAAACTGCAGTTGAGCGCCTACTTCCTCCTCTAGGAAGTGTGTCCTGGAGTGAACCCCCAACCTCCTCATGTTAGCAGTGGTAAATCCACATATCTCTGAAGGAACCTCACTTCATGCCTCCTCAGAGGAAAGATTTCCACTGAGAGGCATAAAGCAGAGTGACAGACTGAGGCATGTTTCAGAGCAAGAGGGAAAGTTTATTAAAAATCTTTAGAACCAGGAACAAAAGAAAGTAAAGTACACTTACCTGGAAGAGTGCCAAGCGGGCAACTTGAGAGAATCAAGTGCACTGTTTAGCCCTTGACTTGGGGTCTTATATGTTAACATGGTTTATGTGGTCTTGCATCCCTTCTTCCATGATTCTTCTCTTGGAGCACGCTGTATGCTTGCACAGTGGCCTGCTAGCATTTGGGAGGGGCCACATCCGCAGTGTGTTTCTTGGAGTTGTACGTATGCTCATTTGAGGCAGTCTCCTCCCTTACTAGTCGAGTGTTCCTAGAAGAGGGTCAGTTTACCAACTACCTGACAATCACTTGATGGTCACCTCACATGCCTGGGGAGGTAGATTTTCCTGCCATACTCATGTCTGTCTGACTACCTACTGTAACAATCCAGAAGGCAAAGCACAATCAAAGCAATGTCTACCAAGGGGTCCAGTGAAAGCAAGAGCAAACTGGTCAGTAGGTCATGACAACAGTTTTTGTTTCTTTGTTTTTTAACAGTCAAGGCATTTTCTAGGTGGAGGGCCAAAGAATGAAAGCATCTACTTTTTAGGAGAGTGGTTTTGAGAAAGTCAAAACTTTGGCACAAAAAATGCCCAGAAAAAGTTTCACCAGAGGGTCCTTTTTCACCATGACAACATTCCTGCTCATTCATCTTATCAAACAAGGGCAATTTTGCAAGAGTTTTCAGGGAAATCACTGGGCACCCACCTTATAGTCCTCATTTGGCTTCTTCCAGTTATACAGCCAAGATGACTCCCAGATTAGGACACCAAGCATCAGCAGCTGATACTCATGCAGGTGGCTTTGACCTGGCAAGTGGAGCTGAATGAGATGGTGAGTGAATGCCTTCTCATGGTAACTTAACAGGCACTCGGCCAGGCCTAGGTACTGGGGACAGAAAAATTACCATCAGGGTATGTGGTAGGGCAGTCTAGCGACTGATGAGACAATAGTGCAAACATATGAACAAACAAGATGACGGCAAGCCTTGGTTCTGAGTGACTTCCCCATAAGGCTGATTGCTCCAGAGAATGTGGCTTGTTTTGTTGATTAGTATTTTGAAGATGGCAGGTGATTGAGTACCTTAGGGGTGCTACAGGAATGATGGAGTGGACAGAAAGTGCTTGTGATGATGGGAGGGAAGTTCTTGAAGAGTTGTGAGGGAACTGGGATGTACAGCCAGGAGTGTGGGTTGGCCTGTGAGAAGGAGGTGACAGCAGAGGTGTAACTTGGAGCGAAGGTTTGGTAGAAAGAGCAGACCGTTCCCGTCAGATAGGTTGTATTTGATTTTGGTTCACTGACCAGCGCTTATTAGTCTCAACATAAAAAGCTGTTTTGCTTTGTTTGGCAGGGTCTCACTCTGTCACTCAGTATAGAGGGAAGTGGCACCCTTGCCTGGGTAACTGCAGATCTCAACTTCCTGGGCTTAATGATCCTCCCACTTCAACCTCCCAAGCTGCTGAGACCCCAGGTTCTTGACACAATGCTCAGCGAAGTTTTTTGTAGAGATCTGCTCCCACTGTGTTGTCTAGTTTTAAAAAACTTTTAATAGTTTACTCATTCCACCCATTTTAGACTGAGATATCATCATCATCATGAGTAGGTATCAATACAGAAGAGTGCATACTTCCATCTGTTCACTTCCTGCAGCTTCTTTAAATAAGTATCTTCTACATGACGATAACTGTTCCTAAGAAAAGTCCCATTCTGCAGAGCATTCACCTCATGTTCTGAAGGTTGGTCCTATAAATATCATTTGCCTCTCTCCCTGCTGTTCCCTCTCCCTGTTTGTCTCCAGAGGGGAATGATAACCTCTTCTTGCTTTCCTTAACATTCCTTGAATGAGACACTCCAGAGACAAAGAACCCAGACTGGAAAAAAACTGTTTGGCACAATCAGTCTTTTTGAAGCACATACATCTGTTCCCCCACGCTTTTTACACTTTTACAGTACTTCAGAAATGACTTGCAGGTTTCCGCCAATAACCGTGAAAAGCCAGCTTCCACCAGTGCACAGAAAGCTTTCTATGAACATGAAGAATGTCCTCCAATATCCTTTTGAAACAGCACCAAGATGGGGGCAGTTAAAAAAAAAAAAAAGAGAACTTGGCTGGGCACTGTGACTCACTCCAGTAATTTCAGCACTTCGGGAGGCCGAGGCAGGTGGATCACCTGAGGTCAGGATTTCCACACCAGCCTGATGAATATGGTGAAACTCCATCTCTAAAAATACACAAATTAGCTGGGCATGATGGCTGTCACCTGCAGTCTCATCTACTCAGGAGGCTGAGACAGGAGAATTGCTGCAACCCGGGAGGGGGAGTTTTGATAGAGATAAGTTGCTGACACTAGTCTTGAACTGCTAGGCTGCTGGGCTCAAGCCATCTTGCCACCTCTACCTCCAAGGTATCTGGGATGAAATGCAGACACCACCATGCCCAGTTAATTTTTTTTTTTTTTTTTTTTTTTTTTTTTAAATAGAGAGGGTTTCCCAAGCTTGTCTTGAACTCCCAGGCTCAAGCAAACCTCTGGCCTTGGCCTCTCAAAAGTGCTGGGATTACAGGAATGTTTCACCATGTCAGATGTCCTATGCACTTTTTTGTTTTTGTTTTTGTGTTTTTGAGATTGAGTTTTGCTCTTGGTGCCCATTCTGGAGTGCAATGGCACGATCTTGACTCACCGCAACCTCCACTTCCTGGGTTCAAGCGATTCTTCTGCCTCAGCCTCCCGAGTAGCTGGGATTACAGACATAAGCCACCATGCCCAGCTAATTTTGTATCTTTAGTAGAGACAGGGTTTCTCCATGTTGGTCAGGCTTGTCTTGAATTCCTGACCTCAGATGATCCACCTGCCTCGGCTTTCCAAAGTGCCGGGATTCCAGGCATGAGCCACCAAGCCCAGCCAGTTCTATGCACTTTTAATCCAATAGTTCCTTCCCACATGTACACCCATTAAAAGGCATTTCTCTCTGCATATGAGTGGAAGTGGAGGGAGGGATAAACTCAAGAAGTGAAGCCTCAGCTGTTATGGAATTCAAGCTGGGTAATGGCTGACTTAGATAGAAGATGGGTGACCAAAATGCACACACAGACAGATACACACGTGCAAGGGAAATGAGAGCCAAGTGCTGAGCAGCAGGAACACAAACAACACAGGCAAAATCCTGGCCAGGGGCTCCTGATCCACTGCAAACAGCCAGGTATCTAAAAGCACAGGGTGAGCGCTGGAACCTGCAGATCTGGACACCTGGGGACCCTGAGGAGAAACCCTGGAGGATAAAGTTCAAAGTACCCAGGGACCAAGGCAGAAAAGGACACACTGAGACAGACACATGTAAGAGAACCACTTGCAGCAAAGGCTTAGCTGGGAAACAGCCTGCCCAGGAGAAATGGGGCAGGATCCTTTCTGCGGGGTGACAATAGAGTCCCATATGCCCCAGACAGTCCCACTATCTGATGCCTATTGTCCTGGCCTACCAATTAACTGATTTTACACTGAAAATTAATTTTCTAAATATTTTCAAACTACTGAGGGCTCCAGTTTGGATGATAAATTGTATGGTCATGCTGCTTTCTAAGGACATGGAGTTTTGAAGGGTGTGAATGGGAGAGTGACAAGCCACCTGTGTGCTCTGTGTGGTATGGGTGGCCCAGGAAATGGAGGAAGAAGTGTGATGGCCAAGGAACAGGCTGCTGTGAAATCCCAGGGACGGTGGAGGGGGCTGGCTAGAGAGGGGCTGACAGAGTGTGAGCCTGCAAAGGTGTCTATGAGAATGGATATGTGTTCCAGGAGTAGGCTGCAGGGTTGGCCAGGAGGGCAGACCAGGCCTGTTGGAGACGGGGCTATGAGCATGCTTATGTGTCTATGAGCATGGATATGTGTTCCAGAAGGCTGCTGGGAGAATCTGGAAAGGGTGGAGTGGACCGGTTGGAGAGGAGGTTGAGAGTGTGAGCAGGCTTAGGTGTCTGTGAACAGGGATATATGACCCAGGAGCAGCCTGCTAGAAGAGCCCAGGGAGGGCAGAAGGGGCCTGCTGAAGAGGGAGATGAGAACATGCTTGGATGTCTGTGAGCATGGATGTTTGTGCCAGGAGCAGACTGCTGGGAGAGACCAAGGATGGTGGAGGGACCACTGAAGAGAGGACTGAGAGAGTATGAGTATACTTAAGTATGTGTGAGTGTGAATGTGGGTACCACAGATTCACTGTATTAAAAACTTGAGGGCAGGCTGGCTGCAGTGGCTCACGCCTGTAATCCCAGCACTTTGGGAGGCTGAGGCAGGCGGATCATGAGGTCAGGAGATCAAGACCATCCTGGCTAACACAGTGAAACCCCATCTCTACTAAAAATACAAAAAAATTAACCAGGTGTGCTGGTGGGCACCTGTAGTCCCAGCTACTCGGGAGGTTGAGGCAGGAGAATGGCGTGAATCTGGGATGCAGAGCTTGCAGTGAGCTGAGATCTTGCCACTGCACTCCAGTCTGGGCGACAGAGGGAGACTGCATCTCAAAAAAAAAAACAAAACAAAAACAAAAAACAGATCTGTCCAGGGTTACAGGGAGAAATAAGTTTACACCAGAAAAAGAGAGTCCCTTTGGAGCCAGGAGATATTAATAGGACAATATGTTCCTGTGCTCTAAAAGTGCCTTCCTTTGGGGTGGGAACCCTTGGGACAGGGGTGGGGAGAGGTGAGCACTAGAGGATGAGGACAAAAGAATTTACAAAAATTTACATCGGTTAAGTTACTGGCATGATAGCAAATTTACAGGGACTGTGATCATCCTCTCCTGCTTTCACAGGGGACCACACCAACCATGGAAAGATATTCTAGTTGCTGGTAAGAAAAAGGCAAGACACCATGAGCCCTCCTAGGCTCACAGTTGATGTGCTCTGCATTTTCTGGAAGAGGCAGACAGGCCAGCAGCCACTGTCAGGGGTGCGGCATTCGCAAGGGCAATGGGAGCTCAAGAGGTGCCATGAATCTTCCTCAGGGTGTGCAGAGGACACATAAATGGGCCTGGAGGGTGGACACGCATCTGTGTCAGACTGAGGGCTGCTGTGACAGTATAAGTCAAGGAGTGTTCCAGGAAGGTCTTAGCATGGATTGAGGTGCTTAGTCACATGTGTCTTTAGGACAGAAACACATGGCATTTTTGGACACTAGCCCAGGAGGTCGAGGCTAATAAATGTGTTTAACAGTATACCAGCAATTGCAGAAGTAAGGTAGAGATCATAGAAATTGGAGAATTTGAGAGATATTTGATGAAAGACCAGAAAGAGCCTCAGAGCCCACACTGAAGAATTTGTTAAGTTGGTTATTGTTCATATTGTTGTTCTTTGGTATATAGTGGGAACATTTTCAGTCTCTGCTTACTTTTAGGATTTCTTTTGTCATTGGTTTTGATGTTTGATAACCACATGCCTAGGTGGGTAGGTGTGTTTCTGTTTATATTTATTCTGCTTAGGATTTCCTGAGCTTCTCAAATTAAATGATGATGTTTTCCACCGAATTTAGAAAAACATTGGTGATTATTACCTCAAATGAGTTTCCTGTTTCATTGTTTCTTCTTTCCCTATTGTGCACATATGTTTAGGCTGCCTGATAGTGTCCCATAGGTCAGTAAGCCTCTATTCATTTTTCAATCTTTTATGTATTCTTCAAACTGGCATATTTTTAAGATCTCCAACCCTACTTCTACTGTCTTCAGTCTGCTGATAGACCCACTAATGTGGTTGGATATTTTACTTCACCGAAATCTCAGGATGAATTGTAATCCCCAAAGCTGGAGGTGGGCCCTGGTGGGAGGTGTTTGAATTATGGAAGCAGATCCCTCATGGCTTGGTGCTGTCTTCATGATCTTGAGTTCTTGTGAGATACGGTGGTTTAAATGTGTGTGGTACTCCGCCACCCCTGTGTCTCTTGCCCCTGCTCTAGCCATGTGAGACTCCTGCTTGCCGTTCACCTTCTGTCATGGTTTTAAGCTTTCTGAGGCATACCCAGAAGCAGATGCTTTCTGTACAGCTTCAGAACGTTGAACGAATTAAATCTCTTATAAATTATCCAGTCTCAGGTATTTCTTTATAGCAATCCAAGAACCACCCAATACACCCACCTACTAACATTTTCAATGTTAACATTATACCTCTTAGTTCTCACATTTCCTTTTTAAAAAATTAACTAAAAGAGATCTCCCCCTATTGCCTAAGCTGGAGTACAGTGGTGTGATCACAATTCACTGCAGCCTAAGCCTCCTGGGCTGGGACTACAGGTGCACATCACTGCACCCAGGTAATTTTTAAAATTTGTTTTGTAGAAACAGGGCCTTGCTGTATTTCCCAGGCTGGACCTGAACTCAAACAGTTATCTTGCCTCAGCCTCCCATAGTCCTGGGAGTACAGGTGTGAGCCACAGTTTCCAGCCTCCATTTGCTTTTAAGTGATACAGTTTTTCTCCATTCATTGCACATTTTCCCCATCTATGCATTTATTGTGAGCATCATTTTCTTTATGTTCTCTACATTTTTCTCATAGTTACCTTAAAGCCCTGGATGCCAAATCCACCATCTATGTCATTTCCAGGTCAGCTATTCTCACTGCTGACCCCAAACTGAGTCAATCCAACCACCGGGGTTGGCCACAAAGCTCAAGCTGCCAAAGGCTGCAGAAGAACTGGTCTGCTGCTACAGTGTCTTTTAATTCTAGGCAAACAAGAATCGGCTCCCCCATCACATTCTCATGAACTCGAGTCCGATGACAAGAATTCCCACTTACTGCATGTCCCTGGAAGGTTTGACTGGGAGGTCACAACAAAGCCTGCACACATATGGATATACATGATACAGGAGGCAAATGTCATGTTGTTTTCTCAGTCCACATCAAGGGTGGGTGCTGTGCAGGGAGGGAGGACATCTGCAGTTATTCACTGTGCACACAGCTCCATGGACTTACAACAATGAAGGGCACAGTCAAGAAGCCTCTTTATTTTATTAATTTTTTTTATTTTAGAGACATGGCCTTCTATCACCCAGGTGGAGTGCAGTGGCTCAATGGCTCATAGCAGCCTTAACTTCCTGGGCTCAAGAGTCCTCTCACTTCAGCATCACAAGGGGCAGGAGATCCTCAAACCTCAGCCTCTGACTGTCTGGGATGACAGGTGTCTGCCACCTCACCTGGCTAATCTGAGAATTTTCTGTATAAATGGGTTCTCCCTACATGGTCTAAGCTACTCTTGAACTCAAGCTATCCTCTGGCTTTGGCCTGTCAAAGTGTTAGGATTACAGATGTGAGCCACTGCACCCAACCAAGAAGCTTTATTCAGTAACATGATAAAACTGTCCCCAAATGTGATCACACTGTCATTTTCTCTAAGACCTTAAAGACCTTCTCCT
Organism: Papio anubis; assembly: GCF_008728515.1. NCBI lineage: Eukaryota > Metazoa > Chordata > Mammalia > Primates > Cercopithecidae > Papio > Papio anubis. The sequence goes on from NC_044997.1 coordinate 6,182,529, forward strand.
GCCATGTTGGCAGGAATAACAAGATATCCTGGAGGAAAGGCTTTATGACACTTCCTGTGCTCCTTGGACTGCAGAATCTGCAGGTACCATGGCACAGGTAAGAAGGGCTTGTGAGAGGGCCACCATGCCTGCTCTGCACTTGGCTGATTCCAGCAGTATCACTACAATGAGCTAATTTGATTCTGTTTCAGACAGAGGGGAGAAAAGAGGAGAGGAAAGACATCGTTCCCTATTTTCAGGATACTTCATATATTTTTGAAAAAAACAAAAAAACCTTCTTGCAGCACGTTAATGCATCCCACTGACTGGGAAACAGAGTCAACAAAAACCACTTTGGGGATGAAATGGTCATATGCTTTAGGGCCTTGACCAACACCTTCCCTGACTTTGCGTCTTTTTTCAGGTCCAGGTGTTCAACCTCACGAAGACACAACAACAAAAAGCTGAACTCCCCTTGTACACTAGTTACATCTAAGGGTCTAATTCTTTTATTTTTTAATATACTTTAAGTTCTAGGGTACATGTACACAACATGCAGGTTTGTTACATGTGTCTACATGTGCCATGTTGGTGTGCTGCACCCATTAACTCGTCATTTACATTAGGTGTATCTCCTAGTATTATCTCTCCCCGCTACCCCCACTCCATGACAGGCCCCAGTGTGTGATGTTCCCCACCCAGTGTCCGAGTGTTCTCATTGTTCAATTCCCACCCATGAGTGAGAACATGCAGTGTTTGGTTTTCTGTCCTTGCAATAGTTTGCTCAGAATGATGGTTTCCAGCTTCATCCATGTTCCTAAAAAGACATGAAATCATCCTTTGTTATGGCTGCATAGTATTCCATGGTGTATATGTGCCACATTTTCTTAGTCTATCACTGATGGACCTTTGGGTTGGTTCCAAGTCTCTGATATTGTGAATAGTGCCCCAATAAACATACGTGTGCATGTGTCTTTATAGCAGCATGATTTATAGTCCTTTGTGTATATACCCAGTAATGGGATGGCTGGGTCAATGGTATTTCTAGTTCTAGATACTTGAGGAATCACCACACTGTCTTCCACAATGGTTTAACTAGTTTACAGTCTCACCAATAGTGTAAAAGTGTTCCTATTTCTGCACATCCTCTCCAGCACCTGTTGTTTCCTTACTTTTTGATGATCACCATTCTAACTGGTGTGAGATGGTATCTCATTGTGGTTTTGATTTGCATTTCTCTGATGGCCAGTGATCATGAGCATTTATTCACGTGTCTGTTGGCTGCATAAATGTCTTCTTTTGAGAAGTGTATGTTCATAAGCTTCACCTGTTTTTGATGGGGTTTTTTGATGTTTTCTTGTAAATGTGTTTAAGTTATTTCTAGATTCTGGATATTAGCCCTTTGTCAGATGGGTAGATTGTAAAAATGTTCTCCCATTCTGTAAGTTGCCTGTTCACTCTGATGGTAGTTTCTTTTGCTGTGCAGAAGCCCTTTACTTTGATTAGATCCCATTTGTCTATTTTGGCTTTTGTTGCCATTGCTTTTGGTGTTTTAGTCACGAGGTCCTTGAGCATGCCTGTGGTATGAATGCTATTGCATAAGTTTTCTTCTAGGGATTTTATGGCTTTATGTCTAACATTGAAGTATTTAGTCCATCTTGAATTAATTTTTATATAAGGTGTAAAGAAGGAATCCAACTTCAGCTTTCTACATATGGCTAGCCAGTTTTCCCAGAATCATTTATTAAATAGGAAATTCTTTCCCCATTTCTTGTTTTTATTAGGTTTGTCAAAGATCAGATGGTTGTAGATCTGTGGTATTATTTCTGAGGGCTCTATTCTATTCCATTGGTCTATATCTCTGTCTTGGTACCATTACCATGCTGTTTTGGTTACTGTAGCCTTGTAGTGTGGTTTCAAGTAAGGTAGCATGATGCCTCCAGCTTGGTTCTTTTGGGTTAAAATTGTCTTGGCACTGCGGGCTCTTTTTTGGTTCCATAGGAACTTTAAAGTAGTTTTTTTTTCCAATTCTGTGAGGAAAGTCATTGGTAACTTCATAGGGATGGCATTGCATCTATAAATTACCTTGGGCAATAAGGCCATTTTCACGATATTGATTCTTCCTACCCATGAGCATGGAATGTTCTTCCGTTTGTTTGTGTCCTCTTTTATTTCACTGAGCAGTGGTTTGTAGTTCTCCTTGAAGAGGTCCTTCACATCCCTCGTAAGTTGGGTGCCTAGGTGTTTTATTCTCTTTGAAGCAATTGTTAATGGGAATTCACTCATGATTTGGCTCTGTCTTGGTCTGCAATTGGTGTGTAGGAATGCTTGTGATTTTTGCATTGATTTTCTATCCTGAGACTTTGCTGAAGTTTCTTATCAACTTAAGGAGATTTGGGACTGAGATGATGGTGTTTTTTAAATATACAATCATGTCATCTGCAAACAGGGACAATTTGACTTCCTCTTTTCCTAACTGAATACCCTTGATTTCTTTCTCTTGCCTGATTGCACTAGCCAGAACTTCCAACACTATGTTGAATAGGAGTGGTGAGAGACGGCTTCCCTGTCTTGTACCAGATTTCAAAGGGAATTCTTCCAGTTTTTACCCATTCAGTATGATATTGGCTGTGGGTTTGTCATAAATAGCTCTTATTATTTTGAGAAACATCCCATCAATTCCTAGTTTATTGAGAGGTTTTAGAATGAAGGGCTGTTGAATTTTGTCAAAGGCCTTTTCTGCATCTATTGAGATAATCATGTGGTTTTTGTCTTTGGTTCTGTTTATATGATGGATTATGTTTATTGATTTGCATATGTTGAACCAACCTTGCATCACAGGGATGTAGCCAACTTGATCATGGTGGATAAGCTTTTTGATGTGCTGCTGGATTCTGTTAGCCAGTATTTTATTGAGGATTTTTGCACTGGTGTTCGTCATGGATATTGGTCTAAAATTCTCTTTTTTTTGTTGTGTCTCTGCCAGGCTTTGGTATCAGGATGATGCTGGCCTCATAAAATTAGTTAGGGAAGATTCCCGCTTTTTCTACTGATTGGAATAGTTTCAGAAGGAATGGTACCAGCTTCTCTTTGTAAATCTGGTAGAATTCAGCTGTCAATCCAACTTGTCCTGGACTTTTTTGGTTGGTAGGCTATTAATTATTTCCTCAATTTCAGAACCTGTTACTTGTCTATTCAGGGACTCAACTTCTTCCTGGTTTAGTTTTGGAAGCATGTATGTGTCCAGGAATTTATCCATTTCTTCTAGATTTTCTAGTTTATTGGTAGAGAGGTGTTTGTAGTATTCTCTGATGGTGGCTTGTATTTCTGTGGGATGAGTGGTGATATCCCCTTCATCATTTTTTTATTGCATCTATTTGATTCTTCTCTCTTTTCTTCTTTATTAGTCTCGCTAGCAGTCTATCAATTTTGTTGACTTATCAAAAAACCAGTTCCTGGATTCACTGATTTTTTGAAGGGTTTTTTATGCCTCTATCTCCTTCAGTTCTGCTCTGATCTTAGTTATTTCTTGCTTTCTGCTAGCTTTTGGATGTGTTTGCTCTTGCTTCTCTAGTTCTTTTAATTGTGATGTTAGGGTGTCGATTATAGATCTTTCCTGCTTTATGTTGTGGGCATTTAGTGCTATAAATTTCCCTCTACACACTGCTTTAATATGTCCCAGAGATTCTGGTATAATGTGTCTTTGTTCTCACTGATTTCAAAGAACGTATTTATTTCTGCCTTTATTTTGTTATGTACCCAGTAGTCATTTCAGGAGCAGGTTGTTCAATTTCCATGTAGGTGAGCGGTTTTGAGTGAGTTTCTTAATCCTGAGTCCTAGTTTGATTGCACTGTGGTCTGACAGACAGTTTGTTATGAATTCTGTTCTTTTACATTTGCTGAGGAGTGCTTTACTTCCAACTATATGATCAATTGTGGAATAAGTGCAATGTGGTGCTGAGAAGAATGTATATTCTGTTGATTTGGGTGGAGAGTTCTGTAGATGTCTTTCAGGCCCACTTTGTGCAGATCTGAGTTCAATTCCTGGATATCTGTGTTAACTTTCTGTCTTGTTGATCTGTCTAATGTTGACAGTGGAGTGTTAAAGTGTCCCATCATTATTGTGTGGGAGTCTAAGTCTCTTTGTAAGTCTCTAAGGACTTGCTTTATGAATCTGGGTGCTCCTGTATTGAGTGCATATATATTTAGGATTAGTTAGCTGTTGTCGAACAATCCTATTGTTGAATTGATCCCTTTATCCTTATATAATGGCTTTCTATGTCTCTTTTGATCTTTGTTGATTTAACGTCGGTTTTATCAGAGAATAGGATTGCAACCCCTGCTTTTTTTTGTTTTCCATTTGTTTGGTTGACCTTGTTTCATCCGTTTATTTTGAGCCTATGTGTGTCTCTGCACATGAGAAGGGTCTCCTGAATACAGCACACTGATAGGTCTTGACTCATCCAATTTGCCAGTCTGTGTCTCTTTATTGGAGGATTTAGCCCATTTACATTTAAGGTTAATATTGTTATGTGTGAATCTGATCCTGTCATTATAATATTAGCTGGTTATTTTGCTCTTAGTTGATTCAGTTTCTTCCTAGCATCAATAGTGTTTACAATTTGGTATGTTTCCGCAAAATGTAAATTGCAAATGGCACTGGTACCAATTGTTGCTTTCCATGTTTAGTGCTTTCTTCAGGAGCTCTTGTAAGGCAAGTGTGGTGGTAACAAAATCTGTCAGCATTGCTTGTCTGTAAAGGATTTTATTTCTCCTTCACTTATGAAGCTTAATTTGACTGGATATGAACTTTCAGATTGAAATTTCTTTTCTTTAAGAATATTGAATATTGGCCCCCACTCTCTTCTGGCTTGTAGAGTTTCTGCCAAGAGATCTGCTGTTAGTCTGATGGGCTTCCCTTTGTGGATAACCTGACCTTTTTCTCTGACTGCCCTTAACATTTTTTCCTTCATTTCAACTTTGGTGACTCTGACAATTATGGGTCTTGGAGTTGCTCTTATCAAGGAGTATCTTTATGGCATTCTGTGTATTTCCTGAATTTGAAAGTTGGCATGCCTTGCTGGGTTGGGGAAGTTCTCCTAGATAATATGTTGAAGAGTGTTTTCTAACTTGGTTCCATTCTCCCCATCACTTTCAGGCACACCAATCAGACATAGATTCGGTTTTTCACATAATCCCATATTTCTTGGAGGCTTTGTTCATTTCTTTTTACTCTTTTTTCTCTGACCTTTTCTTTTTTCTTCATTTCATACATTTGATCTTCAATCACTAATACCCTTTCTTCCACTTGATTGAATCAGCTACTAAAGCTTGTGCATGCATCATGTAGTTCTTGTGCCATGGTTTTCAGTTCCATCAGGTTATGTAAGGTCTTCTCTATGCTGTTTTTTTCTAGTTAGCCATTCATCTAATCTTTTTTCAAGGTTTTTAACTTCTTTATGATGGGTTCAAACATCCTCCTTTAACTTGGAGAAGTTTGTTATTATCGATTGTCTGAAGCCTTCTTCTCTCAACTTGTTAAAATCATTCCCCATCCAGCTTTGTTTTATTGCTGGTAAGGAGCTGTGTTCTTTTGGAGGAGAAGAGGTGCTCTGATTTTTAGAATATTCACCTTTTCTGCTCTGGTTTCTCCCCATATTTGTGGTTTTATCTATCTTTGATCTTTGATGATGGTGACATACAGGATGGGGTTTTGGTGGGGATGTGCTTTCTGTTTTTATTAGTTTTCCTTCTAACAGTCAGAACCCTCAGTGCAGATCTGTTGGAGTTTGCTGGAGGTCCACTCCAGACCCTGTTTGCCTGGGTACCAACAGCAAGGGCTACAGACCAACAAATATTGCAGAACGGCAAATGTTGCTACCTGATCTTCCCTTTCAAAGCTTCTCAGAAGGGCACATGGCCGTATGAGGGGTCAGTCAGCCCCTACTGGGAGGTGCCTTCCAGTTAGGCTACTCAGGGGTCGGGGACCTACTTGAGGAGCCAATCTGTCCATTCTTAGATCTCAAACTCTGTGCTGGGAGAACCACTGCTCTCTTCACATGTGTCATACAGGGATGTTTAAGTCTGCAGAAGTTTCTTCTGCCTTTTGTTCAGCTATGCCCTGCCCCAAGATGTGGAGTCTACAGAAGCAGGGAGGCCTCCTTGAGCTGTGGTGGGCTCCACCCAGTTCGAGCTTCCCAGTGGCTCTGTTTACCTACTCAAGCCTCAGCAATGGTGGACACCCCTCCCCCTGCCTCACTGCCACCTTGCAATTAGATCTCAGACTACTGTGCTAGCAGTGAGCGTGGGATCCTCTGAGGCAGTCACAGGATATTATCTCCTGGTGTGCCGTTTGCTAAGACCACTGGAAAAGCACAGTATTGGGTGGGAGTGTCCTGATTTTCATGTACCGTCTGTCACGACTTCCCTCGGCTAGGAAAGGGAATTCCCTGACCACTTTCACTTCCTGGGTGAGGTGATGCCCTGCTCTGCTTCGCTTCATGTTCCTTGGGCTGCTCCCACGGACAAGCTCCAGTGAGATGAACCTGGTACTTCAGCTGGAAATTCAGAAATCACCCATCTTCTACGTCACTCATGCTGGGAGCTGGAGGCTGGAACTGTTCCTATTCAGCCATCTTGGAACCTCAACTTTATGAGTCTAATTCTTTACCTTCTGGTTTCTTTGCTAGGATGACAGCTGGAAACCTAGCAACTTTCCAATGCACCAAAATGGCCGAGACCCTAGTTAAAAGCCAAGCTCTGGTTCTGTCCTCAGAAGGTCTGACTCCACAGAGCTGGACCATGCCCTGAGAGGCACTGGAAGTATGGATGACAGCAAGGGCACTGAAGTCCTAGCAACTGGGCCCCATTCCTCATTTGGCCCCTTTACTGTCATGCAGCTGCAGGTCAATGGCTTCCTGGAGTGTCAACTGCAGTTGCAGATGTTGCAAGTTGTCCCAGACAAGGGGGACCATAAGCACGACGAGGCATCTCCGGAGATCAGCAATGTGCCTGGGACAGGGAGTGAGCTAAAGGTGTGGAAGTTACCATGGTAGGTGCAACCCTGCACCCTCATCCTTTTTTGTGTCTGGCGAAGTATGACTTCAATTGCTCACTCCTGTCCTCTAGCAGAGAGGGGTGGAGGAGCTGTGGGTATGAGTGTCTATTTCCCTTCCTCTCAGATACCCACTGGCAGCAGGGATCACTAGCATTCCTGGGGGCCAGCAGGCATGCGTGCCTGTGTCCCTGGCCTCTCTCCACTGCAGGGGCCATGCCAGCAGAGCACTCCCTAGACTCACTCCCACCTCATGACAGAGAACTGAGGAGCAGGAGAAAAGGCCATGGGATGCCAAGATGGGAGGACACAAGGGAAGAGGTGCCTTCTCAGACAGTCTCCTCCCTTACCCTGAAGGCTCTGAGGAAATCCATCAGCAAACCCACCCTCGTATTAAGGATTGTCATGAGGCTTCTCGTACATAGAGGACCTCTGTAATCCAGCCATGTGCACAGAACCCTGACTGTCAAAGGGAATGAAAACTACTGTGCTCAGTTACATGTGAAATGGAGAGAACGGTCCTCTCTTCCCATGGTTTATGCTAATTTAGGGGGGTAATGCCTTAAAGAACAGGGAGCAGAGGGTTTTGAGGGCTAGGTAGCAGCATCTGACCATCTCTTGTGACCCTTTGCTTTCCACATAAGCCCGTAGAAATTGGTTTTAGCTACTGAGTGGGCTCTATGATGTCCAGGAGAGGAGGTGGGGTTATGGCAACTGTATAAGTTTGCCTAGACAAGATCTCTCATTGGTTTTCCTAAATAGTATGGTCCATTCTGTTATTTGCCAAGCTATTTTCCCCAAGATAGCTGCAAACACTAAATTAGCCAATACTGAAGCATTGCTCCTAGGGAAAATAGAGGGTTAGCTTCTGCAAGCCTCTGGCCACAATGTCCTCACCAACTGACCAATACAGAAGCTCATCTTATTGGTTGATCTAATCCTTGCAGATTGAATCTCACTTTGTCATCCAGACTGGAGTGCAGTAGCACAATCGTGACTCACTAGAGCCTTAAAATCTTGGGCTCAATTGATCCTCCCTTCTCAGCCTCCTGAGTATCTGGGACTATTAATGTGTGCCACCACAGTCAGCTCATTTAAAAATAATGCTTTTTGACAGAGGCAGGGTCTTGCTATGTTGAGCAGGCTGGTCTCAAACTGCTGTCCTCAAACAATGTTCCCACACTGACCTCCTAAAATTCTGAGATTACAGGTGTGAGCCACTGTGCCCAGCCATGTGCATTTCTTAAAGGAAGTCAGTGCTGAACTGAGAAGAATCCAGCTTTCTCTGAATGTGCTAACCATCAATTGCCTCTGCCTTTCCTTGGTCATTAAGTAAGAAGTGTGACCCTCTGTGTGTTTACTGTAACTGCAGAGACCCTATTCACTTCCTTATCCACCTCCACTCCCAGTTGGAAAATATGGATGGGAGGATGCAGGTGTCAGCAGTAGTCTTTTCCACAGCTGAGATCATCTCTTTCTGGGCCCATCCTGACATACTCCTTTTGAATTACAGAGAGATTTACAGGAGGCTGCAAAAGTAACACAGAGATGTCCTGTCTCCTTTACTCTGGGTTCCCATAAGGTTACATTCTGCATACCTGTAGCATTATATCAAGCCTAGAAAGTTGACATTGATGCAATTTGCCTGTAGAGTGCTCTGTGTCATTTTATCATATGGGTAGATGTGTATGGCTGCAACTCAGACCCAGAGTGTTCCGTCTTCACTAAGATCTCCCTCAGGCTACTGCATCAGCAGGTCACCATTTGTCACACCCTTCCTAAACTGGCGCACTGCTGCTGGCATTTTATCATTGGGAGAATGTTACATGAATGATAACATGGAGCATGCAACCCTTTGAGACTGGCTTTGTAAAATGCCCTTGAGATCTCTTGGGGTTATTGTGCATCAATAGTTAGTTTCTTGCCGCCACCCAATTTCACTCCACCATGAGTATCTGAGCTAATGCTTCCCACCAAGGGTGACTGAGGGTGCCCACATGAGGCATTCCTGGGGAAAAGCTAGTGGGGCAAAGCAATGTCTCCCATCATCACATTATATCAGATTGACATAGACACAGACACAGCCTGATACAGACACAGAAGGCTCTTCTCACAGCTCTTCGCAGTTGAGTTTCACCAGGAAGGCCGAGTTTCTCTTCATCTTGAACCATCTGTAACACACAGCCCGACACCAAACAGCGAGCAACCAATGCCTAGATATGTCTGACTACCGATGGAAATTGGTCTACGTCGTGGCCAGCCAGATTGCAGTTGAGAAGAAGCTTGCCAGGAAATCCAGGACAATGTGGTTTGTGATCTTCCTGGGCCAGCTGGGTAGAAAATCCATAGGACCCTGGTGTCACTTTGAGGAAGATTATTTTCAGCTGAAGGACTTCAGAAATTCCTGATACAAGAATTAGAGGAACCTGGCCAGGTGCAGTATGTCACATCTGTATTCACAGCACTTTGGGAGGCCGAGACGGGAGGATCACCTGACATCAGTTCGAGAGGAGCCTAGCCAACATGGTGAAACACTGTCTTTACTAAGAATACAAAAATTCACTGGCCATGGTGGCAGATGCCTGTAATCACAGCTATTTGGGAGTCTCAGGTGGGAGAATTGCTTGAAGCTGGGAGGTGGAAGTTGCACTGAGCCAAGATCACGTGACTGCTCTCCAGCCTGTGAAACAGGGCAAGACTCTCACACACACACACACACACACACACGCACACACAAAAGAAAAAAAAAGAAAAGAAAAAGAATTACAGGAACCTTACTGGTGTTTAGCTTGGGCATATACTTCTCTGAAAAGCAGAAGCCAGAGCTTTCTTCATTAGACATCTTCCCTTACTCACCAAGTTCACATGTCAGATATTCTAGGGCTGTGAGTCTGTTATGGAATCCTTTCTACCTACAGATGTAGGTTTTGGCCTTTAAGCCTTATGTGATGGAACTCCATCAGGAATGGCATTCTCACCATCCAGCTGCTTTGATTTGCAGTCTAGAGCACAGAGTAGCAAGTGTCTGGCATGGAGATGACACACAGATCAAAAGCTGTAGGTGGGGTTGCCAGGGTTCAGAGGAAAGACCGCATGGGTACAGAGTTTCCCTTTTAGACTGAGAAACACTTCCTGAGTGAGGTAGTCCATGTACTGCCTGCATATGGAGCCATTTGTCTCAGCACCTTCTGCCTCATCAATGGTGTTCAATTAAAGCAACACCAAAAGCTAATTTCACTGGCAGCCCTAAGAGAGGTGTGTTTGATGAAGGTCCCAAGCTGTGCGGGAGTGGCCACAGAGTAGATTCTCTCCCTCTGCAACAGGGCAGAAACAGTGTCCTCCCTGGGTGTCCCTCACTCTCTGCTCTGCCTATATGAGGAAAAGTCCCTGCTGCAGTACTATGTGGAATGACAGACGTGGACGCCTACACATTATGCCTTGACAGGACTTTTGGCTCATGGTCTTGTTTCCTGCAGGACCCATGTGCCCTGCTTGGAGCCCTCCCCAGGCACTGAGATGTGCTATACCATCTTGGACAGCCTTTGAGGTTAGCACTCCCATTCAGAACACCATTTAAGCACCCCAAACTAGGAAAGACACTTAGATCTCCTACTGGACAATGCTCCAGGGACAGGTGATAAAATAATCAACTTTTCCCTGACACGTTGAGGGATTCCCTCAAGATGTATCAGGCATTTGTCATTAAGGGGAGTGGCACCTACTCCTTTTTGTCCACTCTAAACCAGTCTAAAGTCTTTCAATAGTCTATTAGTTCTAGGGGTGGCCACCAGCCTTTGCTTTAATGTAACAGGACACATCTAACAACAGGACTGAGATACACAGATGAGAAAGTTGGGAAAGAAAAGGCAGACTCAGGTAGGAAACTGGTAAATCAGAATCTCTACAGATTCTAGACTCTGGTTGCTGCATGTGACCTGGGCTGGCCCCAACATGCAAAGGGATGTGGTTATGTCCAGAGCAGTGGCCTCACATCGGGGCAAGAAGGTGCTAACATCATAGGCCTAATGTTGCTCTCCCTACAGAGGCCTGCTTGCAAGGACGGCCCTTGGCTAGCGACTGAGAATTTAGGTGTCTGAAGAGTTCCTGCCCTTCACTAACAGATGTGAGTAGCTCACTCTGCCAACACTGGTGCAAAGAGTAACTTTATGTCACACACCTGCTTTTGAAAGCTTCAAGGGTCTGCAGTTTTGGCTTGCGCTGGGCAGTGGGTGCCCATGTAAGCAACTCCCAATAAAAACCCTAGGCACTGAGGCTCTATGGAGCTTGCCTGCTACAAAACACTTCACAGGTGTAGTTACAACTTATTTCTGGAAGAATTCAGCATGGCCTGTGAGAGTCCACTGGGAGTGGAGCCTTTGAGCTCTGGATTTGGCCATGTGCACTGTTTCCCTTTGCTCATGTTGCTCTAAATTATTGTGCTGTTAGGAACCTTAGCTGTGAATATGCTGAGTCCTGGGAGTCCTTGCAGCAAACTGCCAATCCTGGGTGTGGTTTTGGGGAGCTCCCAAAACAGCATCCTTCCTGGAATTAGAAGAGAAAAGAGCCTGCATTGATTCTGTGGCTGGTTCACTGCTGTGTTTCAGAGTTGTGAGTAGATGGGTGCTAAGGTCATCTGTATCTTGCAAACCTTATGAGCAGTGCTTGCCCCAAAATGGGTCTCCTTCTTACCGGATAGGCTCCCTGGGCTCCGTGTTCTGTGTATTCACATTTGCTTTAAGGGGCATTTCATATAAGTCTAAATTATTGTTATTACTGTTTGTGTTTATTAGAGAGAAGATCCTCTGTCACCCAGGCTGGAGTGCAGTGGTGCAATCATAGCTCATTGCAACCTCAATCACCTGGGCTCAAGCAATCCTCCTGCCTCAGTCTCCTGGGCAGTGGGGACTACAGGTGCATGTCACCATGACTCCCTCTCTTTCTCTTTTTCCTTTCTTTTCTTTTCTTTCTTTTCTTTTATCTTGTAATTTTTGTTGAGATAGTGTCTTGCTATGTTGCCCAGTTAGGTCTTAAACTCCTGGACTCAAGTGAACCTCATGTCTCAGCATCCCAAAGTGCTTGGATTATATGTGTGAGCCACCACGCCCAGCCTAATTTTGAATTATTTTCAAATTATAAAATACAAACATAAAAACTCACCTGAATGAAAAGAAACTGCTGTTTGGTTTCTCCTGTGTGAGCAACCCAAATTATTGTTGTCTGTGCTCTGCAAACAAAGGGAAAGTTAATAATTACCCCTGCAAAGTTTTCTCTAGTAACATGTATCTTACAAGAAAAGATAGTGAGCCTCTCTCCTTATAAATCAGCACTGTCCAATAAAGATAGAAAGCAAGCCTCATGGGCCAGTATTAATTCTCTAGGATCCACATTAAAAATTTTAAAAAACGTAAAATTCATTAACAATCTTTTATTTTACTCCCATATGCCCCAGAGAATACCATCTCAACATGTAAGTAGTATCAAAATCTTACTGCACTATCTACTTTCTTTTCCTCCCATCCTCAGTCTTTGAACTACAGCATATTTTACACTTGGAAATCTGGATAGCCACATTTGATGAGCCCATCAGCCACAGATGCTGGTGTCGGTTTTAACATCAGAGCATGCCTAACCAATACTTGCAAAAACTGCCAAAATTGGTGGAGATTCTTCCTCATCCCCAAATGCAGAAAACTGTTGAAAAACCTAGAACAAAGCATCTCTTAAGATTTTTTGGAATTTTTCCGAGTGCAAGGCTGTAAAAAAAGTCATTTCTCAAAATGCCTCTGATTGTGACTCCATGAACTGGGGTCAGTAGAAATGGGGACAGAGTCACTGGCATGCACTGGGACCATGTATCAATGTATAGGCCTGTCAGCAAGGAGAAAAGCAATGTAAACCATCAGTTCTTATGAACTTATACTGATGTTGGGAAGATTATTTAGAGAAACAGTTCAATGAATGGCATTGGAATTTTGCGTTCATCGGCTGGAATTTTCAACGTAACTGGAAACTTTACACCTCTCTGTCAGTCAAGATTTTGCATTAAGAAGAATGAATTCTAGCCGGGTGCAGTGGCTCAAGCCTGTAATCCCAGCACTTTGGGAGGCTGAGGCGGACGGATCACAAGGTCAGGAGATCGAGACCATCCTGGCTAACACCGTGAAACCCCGTCTCTACTAAAAAATACAAAAAAAAAAAAAAAAAACTAGCCGCGTGTGTTGGCGGGCACCTGTAGTCCCAGCTACTTGGGAGGCTGAGGCAGGAGAATGGCATGAACCCGGGGGGCGGAGCTTGCAGTGAGCCCAGATCGCGCCGCTGCACTCCAGCCTGGGGCACAGAGCAAGACTCCCGTCTCAAAAAAAAAACAAAAAAACAAAAGAAGAATGAATTCTATTTTTTGTTGACTGTGGGCATTTTTAGAGGAATGTGAGAAGTGTCTTTGAAACTTGGTAATCATAGCTTTTGGGTCAGCCTTTGGCCTATTAACATTTGTTTAGATGTCAGTATATAACTCTACTTAATTTAGCCATGCCAAAGCAAATCTAACACTGCAGAGAATATACTCACTCATCATACTTGTGCCTATCTCCTATCTGGGCAGGAATGGATGAGTTAACACTTGCAATAGTGAAGCGCTTGATAAAGAAAAGTCAATTTCATAAGTTATTTTAATAACTCAAGCAGCGATTACTGAGACCCTACTGAATGTACAGCAAACTGCTTTGTATGTACATTACCTGCAATTAAAACATCTTGACAAAAATCTGATAGTATCTATGTGAGAACGTTTAGTACATCAACCACAACTCAGCTTTTAAAATATACACTAGGCTACCAAGTCTGAATGAAGCGTTTCTTGACATAAAAGAGAGTGAGATATCTTATGAATGAATGATTTGTTGACCTCGTTATATCCTACTATAGGGGTCAGCAAGCTTTTTCTGTCAAAGGGCCAGGTAGTAGGAATTTCAGGTTTTGAAGACCATGTCTTCTCCCTTACAGCTGCTCATCTCTGCTATTGTAGCATGAAAACAACCATGGACAAGTCTCAACAAAAGAGTGTGACTGCATGCCAATAAAACTTTATTGAAAAAAAACAGATGAGGAGCCAGACTTGGCCTGTGTGGCCCACAGTTTGCCAAATGCAATTATGACTTCTCTAAGAGGAAGATAGTGTATAAAGGTCAAGTCTATCATTTTATAATAACTTTCAACAGAAAGCTGTGGCTTAAGATTTTTAAGGTATCCTGAAATTATCACAACATGCAAAGTCTCATAAAAGCCTGAGCATCATCCATTATTCAGTAATGGTTTCCAGTTGTTGAAACAAAAGTTGATGTAAAAACATGTAAGTTTTTTTTTTTTATTTTGTTTTGTTTTGTTTTTCCAATTCTAGATAACGGTTCTTTTCCAAAGCCATGGCTTGGAATTCCTACTGAGTCTTGGGAATGCATAACTCTTCCAGGAAGGCTGTTTGGGGTCATGATTCCAATGAGCCCTGCCACTGGACACATGAGGAAAGTAAAATCCAGACAGGCCAAGACTTCTGGATGACTCAGATTCAGGGCTGGGATGAAGTCTGCATCCCCTTCCTCTTTGCCCTGGGTTTCCACCCTACTGATGGCTTTTAGATGCACCTGGAGTTAATGCCAGTGTATCTCCCTGTAGACCTGCCCAGGGGCACAGCAAGTCAATTCTGAACTGACTTTGTGGGCCATCTGGTGAGTGTACCCTTGTGCCCAGGTTGCTTGACTCCTGTTCAGAGAAATCTACCATCTACTTTGGGAAGCAGCAGTTAATCAGTTGAGGATACCTGAAGCCTGAGAAACACACACAGCCTGTGCTACTCAAGTTTCTCAGTGGGTGAAAGTTCAGGCAGTACACTCCCCACATCACATGACTCCTTCCAGCAACTGACAAATGCAATGTGGAGATTTTCTTCTATCACTGAACCATGTACCTCCCATAAAAGGAAACTGCACAAGGGTCTACAGAACAGCAGAATATATTAAGAGATTATGTGCTGCAAATTAACAAAAAAAAATCAAAACCGTAAACACAAAGCTTAAACCAATCCTTTCCATTTCTTAAGGGGAAGTACAAAACCTAAGAGTTCCAAAAAGACATGATTTTGAGATCTAAAAAAATCGGCTGGGTGCAGTGACTGATGCCTGTAATCCCAGCCCTTTGGGAGACTGAAGCAGGTGGATCACCTGAGGTCAGGAGTTCGAGACCAGCCCGCCCAACCAACGTAAGGAAACTTTGTCTCTACTAAAAATACAAAAATTAGCCAGGAATGTTGGCATATGCCTGTAATCCCAGCTACACAGGAGGCTGAGGCAGGGGAATCACTTGAACCCAGAAGGCAGAGATTGCAGTGAGCCGAGATTGCGCCACTACAGTGCAGCCTGGGTGACAGTGCAAGACTCCATTTCAAAAAAAGAAAAGCAGAAAAGAAAGGAAGGAAGGAAGGGAGGGAGGGAGGGAAGGAATCACTGGTTGCACACTGTGACTCATGCCTGAAATACCAGCACTTTGGGAGACTGACAGAGGAGAATCACTTGAACTTAGGAGTTGAAGACCAGCCTGTCCAATATGGCAAAATGCTATCTTTATAAAAACAAAAAAATTAGCTGAGCATGGTGGCAGATGCCTGTAATCCCAGCTACTCAGGTGGCAGAGGCAGGAGGATCACTTGAACCCTGCTGAGGCAGAGGTTTCCAGTGAGCTGAGATGGTGCCACTGCACTCCAACCTGGGCAACAGAGTGACCCTTTCCCCCTCCCCACCCCCAAAAAAGTAAAAGACAAACAAATAAATAAGCACCTATTGGTCAAAGGGGCATATTTTAAGCTAATACTCACTTTGTCTACACCAGTACTCAAAAGATAATTCCCCTTTTTGCTTCATTTCAGGGCAAAGATAGGGCCTTTATGTTGGCCTAAGGTACTGGTCAGGTTAACCTATTAATAAAAACAAACATGTTGATTTTGTTGTCATGGTCTGTTCATTCAAGGGTTATGTATGGCAGCTCTTCTTACCTGACCCCTGCACGAGGGGTGCAGGACTTACCATTTTCTGTCCATATTCTTGCAAAACCATCACATTAACCCGAAGCCAATAGTGTCCCATCACTCTGAGGGCCAGAAAGAGACATAAACCCACAAAAAACAGCTTAGGAGTGGGAGCACCGAAGAAGCTCAGCCTCTCTCAGGATCCCAAGTCCAGAAAGTTCTTCAGGCAATAGTCAGTGCCATGCAGTGTTAGCACACGCTGCTCTTAAACATGTGGCATGAAGACCAAGGAGATGAAGGAGCAATGAAAACACAATGGAACCATTCACCACTTTGTGTTCTCTATCGAGTGACAGAACTAAAAACACCATGATGAAAGTTATCATGAGACTTTGCAGAAAATAAAAAGCAGTAACTGTGTGCATCCCACGTGTCAATGCATATAACAACTGTTGCTGAAATCCCAAGGTGAAGAGGCACCTTTCCCAGGCTGCACCTCATGTCTCCCCAGCCTCATAGCTCCCAGCCTATTTCCCCACCATGAGACCACAGGCTCATTTTACTAAGACATGTTCACAATGCAAAGATATGGCTACCAAATAACCAGCTCACTGTCTGCCTGACATGGCCTTATTAAGAGCTCTTAGAAGCCAAGACCACCTCTATAGCTAGCCCCCAAGTTGGGCCTGAGTACATGGAACCACCTGCCTCCTATGTTTGCACATGTTCCATCACTGCAGCCCATACCTGGCTGGCAGATTTTACCGATTTCAAAGTGCCCAGAGGGTGGAAGATGCTTACGTTCCAGTCCAGTGAGGTGACATCTTTGTTTCTCGGGACATCGTGGCCCCCTTCTCGTATACAGTGCCTTAACACGAGCTGGGTGGAGGCCCTGTTGCCATTCTCATTCAGATTCCATATCTTTGCCATTGAGTCTTCAGATCTACAGAATAAAAACACAGGAGCCTCTGGCATTTGGTTCAAATGGGATGAGAAGCTCACCGCAGTTTGCTGTCTGGCCAGGTGACATCATCAGCATGTGCTGTTCTCTCTTTTTCATACTGTTGGATGTCTGTTTCCATCCTTGCCATCTTTGCATTTGGTAATTTTAACTGTCTGGTGTTACTCTTCACCCCACAGAGAAAACAACTTGAACTATGGCTTCTCCACAATATGAGACCTATAGAGAAGTGGCTTATAGAGCCACCCATTTCTGGGTCTGCCCAAACTGGGATAAGAAAGGGTGTACGTGTTCCTTAAGGCAAAACTCCAGAGAAGGGCAAGCAGCTTCAATCTCCCTGACCCTGGAGTGCCCCAATCCTGACTTCCTTACCCAGAAGCTAGCAAATCACTGATGATTCCTAGCACAAATGAACACCTCGGACTCGTGAACCTGAAGAACTGTGGCTTTGTTGGGTGGAATCTTAACATCCCCATCTCTTTCCATTGGCTTTCAGTGATTGTCTGTCATAGGAAACATAAAGAGACATGTGGCTTACCAATACAAGAGGAAAGCATTTAAAGGGCACTTTTGTTTCCAGAAACATCTTGTTTTTATGTACTAAGTAATACTACCTCTAATGAGTCTAACTAAATTGTGGCTTTTGTGCAGTTTAGAAAATGTATCAGGTTTCTTTATAATTTCACAACCTTTAAACTTCCCTGAAAAACAAAAAGTTATTTTGACCAGGTGTGGTAGTTTACACCTATAATCTCAGTGCTTTGGGAGGCAAAGGATGGTAAATTGTTTGAGGCCAGGAGTTCAACACCAGCATAGGCAACTTGGCAAGACAGCATTTTTACAAAATATTGAAAAATTAGCCAGATACAGTGGCACATGCCTGTGTCCCAGCTACTCAGGACACTGACACAGGAGGATTGATTGAGCCCAGGAGGTATAGGTTAGAGTGAGGCATAATTATTAAACTGCACGCAAGCTAGGAGACAGAGCAATACCCTGCCTCTAAATGCTCCCCCACAAAACAATTATTTACTCTTTGCAATTGAGGCTAGCAAATTATAGCTCACGGATGAGATCTAGCCACCAGCTGTTTCTGCATAAGTAAAGCGAGACTGACACTCGACATGTTTTCACATTACCTGTGGCCACGGTTATGGGTTAAACTGTGTCCCCATAAAATTTGTGTCTTGAAGCCCCAATTGATAGGGCCTCAGAATACGGCTATATTTGGAGATAGGACCTTCAGAAAGGTTAAGTACGGTAAAATGAGGTCACTACAGTTGACCCTAATCCAGTGCAACTGCTGTTCTCATGAAAAGAGGGGATTAGGATGCAGACACCTACAGAGGTACGACCACATGTGGAAATAGGGAGAAGACATTTACAAGCCAAGGAGAGAGGCCTAAGAAATAAACCATCTCTGTCCTCACCTTGATCTCAGGCCTTTCTGGGCACTGTGGCTCAGGCCTGCAATCCCAGCAATTTTGGAGGCTGAGGTGGGCGGATCACCTAGGTCAGGAGTTCGAGGCCAGCCTGACCAACATGGAGAAACCCAATCTCTAATAAAAACTACAAGATTAGCTGAGTGTGGTGGCACATGCCTGTAATCCCAGCTACTTGGGAGATTGAGGCAGGAGAATTGCTTGAACCCAGAAGGCGGAGGTTGCAGTGAGCTGAGGTCATGCCATTGCACTCCAACCTGGGCAACAAGAGTGAAATTCTGTCATTAAAAAAATAATAATTTGTATGCTGGTGCACACATGTGCCTGCACGCGTGCGCACGCACACACACACGAGTGCACCATGCACGGAACATATGCATGCTCTATATTACATATATGCTGAAGTGGCATCTCTACAGGTTTATAGAGGAGTAGTATGTCCAAGTGGAGCAGGTTCTCTGGATAGAAATTCAGACTCACTGACTGACTTGCCATATACTTTCTAGCAATCACCTAACAGGGAATGATGTTCCTGGATTTTGCAAAGACTTAAATAAACTGATGCCCAGTGTTTGGGGCCCGGTGCCCTCGGTAGGAACCGCGAGCTCAAGGATACCAGAATTTTGCCAAAAACACTCAACATGGAAGGCGAGAGGCTCAGACCAAACATGTCCACGAATTAAACACTTGTTTATAATGAGCAACAACCATGTGTTATAGGAGAGTTCTCAGATTGGCAGTGCACACAATTTCCTAAAGTTGAAGATGAGAATAAAGAGTCAGGCTGAAGGGCTGTGATTGAAAAAATGGAACGAGAAGCGCTTCCAGGTAGATCCTAAGCAAACACTAGAGAGCAACTTCTAAGACATTGATAGCAGGTTTTAAGAAGGCTTTGGCATTGGCCAAGATTTAGAAGAAAATGAACCCAGAGAGGCCCACTGAACTTCAAGAGCCTGCGCACTCAATGATTGCATGTGCTCCTTTCTCTTCCCCATTCAATGTGGCCTCTCCATTCTGTGGTGGATTTTGCTGGGAAACAGCAGCTGGGGTTATGGTTGCCACCTTTGCCATTGCTGCTGTCTCCACTGCTGCTGCACAGGCTTGCTGCTGAGAGAACTTTCCGAACTTCTGCTGCTGCGTCTGCACCACGTCAGGAATCACGGCATCTCTCAGGGATAGAGACTCTGTGGGTCACCTGTCTAACGTGGTGCCATCCTGGGGAAGCAACCCAAGGGACAGCCATCAACTTATGCGGGTGAGGGTTCTGGGAACGGTCTCTACTTTCTGGGCAGGAGAGGTGCAGGGAAGCCAAGCATAATCAGCTGGCTCCCAGCAACCAGGGGGCCGGGCGGAAGCAACAGGGACCCCGGAGTGAATGATTCCATGGTGGGCAAGCAGTGGGGAACACAGCAAACTGTTGTTATGAACTAAGTGTGACCGCTGTTCTGAGTATCGAACCCCGTTGCGGCATTCAGGACAAAAAGACCATTTATTCTTGACAAATGTGTTATTCCTGATGCAGTGATTCTCAACATGGGGGTGACTGTGCTTCGTTGGCAGATATTATGCAATGTCTGGAGACACTTTTGGTTGTCACAAGTAAGAGAGGAGGTGTGGTCCTGGCATCTGGTGGGTGGAGCCCAGGGATAGGACTCAACACCCTACGGTGTCTCAGAAGCGGAGCCCAAATGAGATGCCCATACCGTTTAGGCCTGGATTCCAAGTCCATCTGTCCAGGGGATTTAATAAGACAGTTAACAACATTATTTCATTCTGATTCATGTTCTTTTGTTTTCTTTTGTTTTTGATTCCATGATTTCCATTTACCACGAAAAAACTTTACACACGTTTAAAAATATAGGAGGAAGTTCTTTACTTGTGAAGCATGCCATATATACAAATCACATGAAACTTAGTATACTTAGGGTTGGTGTCTGGTGCATACACCAACTTTTTTTTTAATACTTTAAGCTCTGGAGTACATGTGCAGAATGTGCAGATTTGTTACACAGGTATTATATATATGCCACGGTGGTTTGCAGCACCCACCAATTTGTCATTTACGTGAGGTATTTGTCCTAATGCTATCCCTCCCCTAGACCCCCACTCCCTGACCGGTCCCAGTGTGTGCTGTCCATGTGCTCTCATTGTTCAACTCCCATTTATGAGTGAGAATATGCAATGTTTGGTTTTCTGTTCTTGTGTCAGTGTGTTGAGAATGATGGTTTCCAGCTTCATCCATGTCTCTGCAAAGTGCTCTGAACTTGAAGTACCTCGGAAACAAGGAAGAATTGAAAGGCTCATGTTTCGACTGAAGAATAAGTGAAGGAAATATCACCCTAAATGATTTCTGATTACAAGACAATATTCGAAACAAGGAAAACAATACAACCTAAGTGAAGAACTAGCTACATCATGCTTGCAGTGAGCCAAGAGCATGCCACTGCACTCCAGCGTGGGCAAGAGGGTGAGACGCTTCTCCAAATAAATAAATAAATAAATAAGGAACTAGCTGCATCACCTCCTCACTTTTGGTCCCTGATTGATTCTGGCCATGGAGTGGGCAGTGGTGACTGACTGGGTAAGACTCTTCCATACCCAAGCAATCTTCCCACCTTGGCCTTTCAAAGTGTGGAGATTACAAATGTGAGCCACCACCCCTGACCTGACTCTCTTTTTAATGACTAGAAATCATTGTGAGAAATGGGACTGTCTTTTGGTGGCCCTCAGAGTGCTGGAATCTGGAGTGTGGAGGAAAGGAAGCTATGAAAGCTTCTCAACAGCCGAGAGGAGGAAGGCAATGAGCAGAGGAAAATGGAGTCACAGCACCCTGACACCTAAGATCTGCCTGGCCTCAAATATATGTTCTCCTTTTGAGGCAGAAAAAATAGGGTCTAGAGACAGAAAACATAAGACTAATTCGCACATCAGCTATGACAGGAAATTTTCTCTGCATAGGCTGCATGCTGAGTAAATGACTTTTTATCTATATTTCATCTTCTCCATTTACATAGAACATACACCAAGTAGCCAATAGAATTCTTTAGGGGGTATTTAAACTCTTTAACTCCCAAAAATTCTGTAACATGGCCTTTGAGCTCCTATGCTCAGGTCTGCTCCCATACTGTGGAATGCACTTTCATTTTCAATAAATCCCTTCATTCCTTCCTTGCTTTGTGCATTTTATCCAATCCTTTGTTCAAGACTCCAAGAACCTGGACACCCTCCACCAATGACATATTTTGGTGAGCCAGCCAGGAGAAAATTCAGGAAAAGGTAGACCCAAAGTTTGGGATTCATTTTTCTCTTTCCTTTCTGCTCCACACAGGGGAATCTCTCTCTTTTTTTGTTTCCTTTCCAACTCAGGACTCTTGTTGGGCAGTGTCTAAACATGAAAGGAACTACAAGTTCCTGGCTGTGGCCAGTGAAAATGAAGGGATTTCCATATGGAAGTGCCTAACTGCAACTACCTGGTTCACTAAACGGGCCAGTGTCTTTTTCATTTTTTCCCCCCTCTTTCTTTTTTCAGTCTTTCAGTGGCTGTTTCCTTGTGACTGCTTGGAAATTGAGGGCAATTGTCTGAGATCACTTTCTGGTATTTCCCAAAAGGCTAGGAATGATTGAGAATAGTTTCAAACTGCTATGGAGTGCTTTATCTGAAATTTTGGTTCACAGTCTTCGTTAGATTTTCTATTGGGGCGAAGTAGAACTGGTAAACTTGTACTGCTATCTCTTGGCTAAGGTTCCAAACTATTGGATATCCATTTATGTATGTATATATATTTCTAGATGTGTTTATTTGTATGTACACTTATTTTTATGTGTTGTGTCTACCAAATTGTTTTATAAGTAAAAGAGCTCTCATAAATTAAGTAAATAAGTCTAAGCAATATTCAGGTTCACAGGATTAAATATAACTTTACTAAACAAGCTGGCTTTAAAATTATTCATGGAATAAAAATATAAATGCCTTCAGAATTGTCATCATACATTTTATCTGAATTTTATGTTTGTCTTTTTTACCCGTGCCATGAAAGCCCCAAGCCCCTTTCCTGCTTCGAGTTGTCCCACTTTTCTGGACCAGATGAATATTCATTTCACATATGTTGATTAATGTCTCTTGTCTCCCCTGTTAAAAGAAAAAATTAAGTACAAGTGACTCACATTATTGTTTTAGGTAAACTTTTTCTGTAAATTAAAATCTCAAATTTATTTTTATGCTCATTTAATATGCATTATTTCCATTAAAAAAAGTTATAATATGGAGATAATCTGTTTGTAAAAATGTGTAATTGTTCTTATGTACAAATGCCCGTATCTGATAGTTCAAGATTTCTTGCTTTTTATGGTTTCACCAAAGCTTTAGGTTACTATGGATAAAAATTCTAGTTAACATGTAATCCTGTATACTCGATGTGTCAGAAAGGGTTATGTTATTAGTGAAAAGAAAATAATTTTGCTTAATTCAGAAGTCATCTAAAAATTAGTTTAAATTATAGATATGAAGAGGTTGTTTATGAAACAAATAAATAAGGATTCATTAGGTAGGGGAGAAAGATGTGGAAAAAGTTTAAATAATAAAATATTCTTTTTAAAATTTGATGGAGAATTAGAGACATTTGGCAATTAACATTTTCATAGTTAAAGCTCTTAGTCTTGATTAAAATAAAATAAGAAGTATTGTAAAGAATGCATTGGCAGTTTGGCAATTCTTCTTTAATATAGTTTAGCATGAAGCTGGATTTAGTGGGGAGCCAAATTTTACATACGTATTTGCATTCCTTCACACTGTGTTTACAATTTTGCAAGGATAGTGCTAGAGTACATATTGGTCATGGCCTAAAGTGGATTTCTCTTGCATAGGATGTATAATGATATTAGTTAATGTAAGAATATTAAATTGTGAATCAGTAATAAAATATTCAATATGTGGGTTTTTGGATGCCCTATGTAGCATTGCAGTCTTCACGATAAATTGAGTAGGAAACTTTAGCATTTGTTTCCTGTTCAGTTTTGCTTCTAGTTTTTATTCTTTCCTGTTTATTCTCCTCTGGCTTTGCTCGGCTGTGCATATATATGTATGTATATAATTATGACACATTTAGTTCCTTGTGGAAGGCTTTTATTTGGTTCTGTGAATACTTCATTTCCTATGCATTTCTAGCAAGGAATTACTATGCATTCATTCCATTTATCTTGAATTCCTAAGCTACCTTTGTCAAGCCCACAGGAATTAATGGAGCACTCCAGCTTTTTTTTTCCTTAATTTATTAGTTATTATTATACTTTTTAAGTTATATTATTATTATAATATATTAGTATAATATATTATATTATACTTCTAGGGTACATGTGCACAATGTGCAGGTTTGCTATATAGGTACACATGTGCCATGTTGGTTTGCTACATCCATCAACTCATCATTTACATTAGGTATTTCTCCTAATGCTGTCCCTCCTCAAGTCCCCAAGCCCTCAACAGGCCCTGGTGTGTGATGCTCCCCGTCCTGTGTCCAAGTATTCTCATTGATCAATTTCTACCTATGGGTGAGAACATGCCATGTTTGGTTTTCTGTCCTTGTGATAGTTTGCTGAGAATGATGGTTTCCAGCTGCATCCATGACCCTGCATAGGACATGAACTCATCCTTTTTCATGGCTGCATAGTATTCCATGGTGTCTCAAATCTCTTAAGATTCTTTTCCACATTTTAACTTTGAATAACCTGATGACAATGTGCCTCAGCAATTATCTTTTTGCAGTGAATTTCTTTTTCTTTTTCTTCTTTTTTTTTTTTGACATATTTACTATAGTATACTTTTTTTAAAAATATAAGTTCTAGGGTACATGTGTATCTCGAGAACTATGTGACAAATGCGCAAGCTTCACTAACTGACTAGATCAACTGGAAAAAGAGTATCCGTGATTTAAGATCAAATGAATGAAATGAAGCAAGAAGAGAAGTTTAGAGAAAAAAGGTAAAAAGAGATGAACAAAGCCTCCAAGAAGTATGGGATTATGTAGAAAGACAAAATCTATGTCTGATTAGTGTGCCTGAAACTGACGGGAGAATGGAGCCAAGTTGAAAAACACTCTGGAGGGTACTATCCAGCAGAATTTCCCCAACCTAGCAAGGCAGGCCAACATCCAAATTCAGGAAATACAGAGAATGTCACAAAGACACTCCTCGAGAAGAGCAACTCCAAGACACATACATGTCAGATTCACCAAAGTTGAAACAAAGGAAAAAATGTTAAGGGCAGCCAGAGGGAAAGGTTGGCTTACCCACAAAGGGAAGCCCATCAGACTAACAGCAGATCTCTTGGAAGAAACTCTCCAAGCCAGAAGAGAGTTGGGGTCAATATTCCACATTCTAAAAGAAAATAATTTTCAACCCAGAATTTCATATCCAACCAAACTAAGTTTCATAAGTGAAGGAGAAATAAAATCCTTTACAGACAAGGAAATGCTTAGAAATTTTGTCACCACCAGGCCTGCCTTACAAGAGATCCTGAAGGAAGCACTAAACATGGAAAAGAACAACAGGTACCAGCCATTGCAAAAACCTGCCAAAATGTAAAGACCACTGATGCTAGGAAGAAACTGCATCAACTAATGAGCAAAATAACCAGCCAATATCATAATGACAGGATCAAGTTCACACATAACTATATTAACCTTAAATGTAAGTGGGCTAAATGGTCCAATTAAAAGACAGACTGGCAAATTGGATAAACAGTCAAGACCCATCAGTTTGCTGTATTCAGGAGACCCATCTCACATGCAGAGACATGCATAGGCTCAAAATAAAGGGATGGAGGAAGATCTACAAAGCAAATGGAAAACAAAAACAAAGCAGGGGTTGCAGTCCTAGTCTCTGATAAAACAGACTTTAAACCATCAAAGATCAAAAGAGACAAAGAAGGCCATTACATAATGGTAAAGGGATCAATTCAACAAGAAGAGCTAACTATCCTAAATATATATGCTATATCCGAAATATACGAGCATGCAGATTCATAAAGCAAGTCCTTAGAGACTTACAAAGAGACTTAGATGCCCATACAATAATAATGGGAGACTTTAACACCCCACTGTAAACATTAAACAGATCAACGAGACAGAAAGTTAACAAGGATATCCAGGAATTGAACTCAACTCTGCACTAAGCAGACCTAATAGATATCTACAGAACTCTCCACCCCAAATCAACAGAATATACATTTTTCTCAGCATCACATCACAATTATTCCAAAATTGACCACATAGTTGGAAGTAAAGGACTCTTCAGCAAATGTAAAAGTACAGAAATTATAACAAACTATCTCTCAGACCACAGTGCAATCAAACTAGAACTCAGGACTCTGAAACTCAATCAAAACTGCTCAACTACATGGAAACTGAACAACCTACTCCCAAATGACTACTGAGTACATAACAAAATGAAGGCAGAAATAGAGATGTTCTTTGAAACCAATGAGAACAAAGATACAACATATCAGAATCTCTGGGACACATTTAAAGCAGTGTGTAGAGGGAAATTTATAGCACTAAATGGCCACAAGACAAAGCAGGAAAGATCTAAAATTGACACACTTACATCACAATTAAAACAAGTAGAGAAGCAAGAGCAAACACATTCAAAAGTTAGCAGAAGGCAAGAAATAACTAAGATCAGAGCAGAACTGAAGGAGATAGAGATATAAAAAACCCTTCAAAAAATCACTGAATCCAGGAGCTGGTTTTTTGAAAAGATCAACAAAATTGATACACGGTTAGCAAGACTAATAAAGAAGAAAAGAGAGAGGAATCAAATAGATGCAATAAAAAGTGATAAAGGGGATATCACAACCGACCCCACAGAAATACAAACTACCATCAGAGAATACTGTAAATACCTCTATGCGAATAAACTAGAAAACCTAGAACAAATGGATAAATTCCTGGACACATACACTCTCCCAAGAGCAAACCAGGAAGAAGTTGAATCCCTGAGTGGACCAATAGCAGGCTCTGAAATTGAGGCCATAATTAATAGCCTACCAACCAAAAAGAGTCCAGGACCAGACAGATTCACAGCTGAATTCTACCAGAGGTACAAGGAGGAGCTGGTACCATTCCTTCTGAAATGATTCCAATCAATAGAAAAAGAGGGAATCCTCCCTAACTCTTTTTATGAGGCCAGCATCATCCTGATACCAAAGCCTGGCAGAGACACAACTGAAAAAGAGAATTTTAGAGCGATATCACTGATGAACATCTATGCAAAAATCCTCAAAATACTGGCAAACCGAATCCAGCTGCACATCAAAAAGCTTATCCACCATGATCAAGTGGGCTTCATCCCTGGGATGCAAGGCTGGTTCAACATACGCAAATCAATAAACATAATCCAGCATATAAACAGAACCAAAGACAAAAACCACATGATTATCTCAAAAGATGTGGAAAAGGCCTTTGGGAAAATTCAACAGCTCTTCATGATGAAAACTCTCAATAAATTCGGTATTGATGGAACGTATCTCAAAATAACAAGAGCTATTTATGACAAACCCACAGCCAATATCATACTGAATGGGCAAAAACTGGAAGCACTCCCTTTGAAAACTGGCACAAGACAGCGATGCACTCTCTCACCACTCCTATTTAACATAGTGTTGGGAGTTCTGACTAGGGCAATCAGGCAAGAGAAAGAAATAAAGGGTATTCAATTAGGAAAAGAAGAAGTCAAATTGTCCTTGTTTGCAGATAACATGATTGTATATTTAGAAAACCTCATCGTCTCAGCCCAAAATCTCCTTAAGCTGATAAACAACTTCAGCAAAGTCTCAGGATACAAAATCAATGTGCAAAAATCACAAGCCGCCTTATACACCAATAACAGACAGAGAGCCAAACCATGAATGAACTCCGTTTCACAATTGATTCAAAAAGAATAAAATACCTAGGAATCCAACTTAAAAGATATGTGAAAGACCTCTTCAAGGAGAACTACAAACCACTGCTCAGTGAAATCAAAGAGGACACAAACAAATGGAAGAACATACCATGTTCATGGATAGGAAGAATCAATATTGTTAAAATGGCCGTACTGCCCAAGGTAATTTATAGATTCAATGCCATCCCCATCAAGCTACCAATGACTTCCTTCACAGAATTGGAAAAAAAAGTATTTTAAAGTTCCTATGGAGCCAAAAAAAAGACACCACATTGCCAAGACAATCCTAAGCCCAAAAGAATAAAGCTGGAGGCATCACGCTACGTGACTTCAAACTATACTACAAGACTGCAGTAACCATAACAGCATGGTCCTGGTACCAAAACAGAGATATAGACCAATGGAACAGACCTGAGCCTTCAGAAATAATACCACACATCTACAGCCATCTGATCTTTGACAAACCTGAGAAAAACAAGAAATGGGGAAAGGATTCCCTATTTAATAAATGGTGCTGGGAAAATTGGCTAGCCATAAGTAGAAAGCTGAAACTGGATCCTTTCCTTACTCCTTATATGAAAATTAATTCAAGATGGATTACAGACGTAAATGTTAGACCTAAAACTATAAAAACCCTGAAGAAAACCTAGGTAATATCATTCAGGATATAGGCATGGGCAAGGACTTCATGTCTAAAACACCAAAAGCAATGGCAACAAAAGCCAAAATTGACAAATGGTATCTAAGTAAACTAAAGAGCTTCTTCACAGCAAAAGAAACTACCATCAGAGTGAACAGGCAACCTACAGAATGGGAGAAAATCTTTGCAGTCTACTCATCTGCCTAACTGCTGATATCCAGAACCTACAAAGAACTCAAACAACTTTACAAGAAAAAAACAACCCCATCAAAAAGTGGGCAAAGGATACGAACAGACACTTCTCAAAAGAAGATAATTATACAGTCAACAGACACATGAAAAAATGCTCATCATCACTGGCCATCAGAGAAATGCAAATCAAAATCACAATAAGACATCATCTCACACCAGTTAGAATGGGAATCATTAAAAAGTCAGGAAACAGTAGGTGCTGGAGTGGATGTGAAGAAATAGTAACACTTTTACACTGTTGGTGGGACTGTAAACTAGTTCAACCATTGTGGAAAACAGTGTGGCGATCCATCTAGGATCTAGAACTAGAAACACCATTTGACCCAGCCATTCCATTACTGGGTAATACCCAAAGGATTATAAATCATGCTGCTCTAAAGACACATTCACATGTATGTTTATTGTGGCACTATTCACAATAGCAAAGACTTGGAATCAACCCAAATGTCCATCAGTGACAGACTGAATTAAGAAAATATGGCACATATACACCATGGAATACTATGCAGCCATAAAAAAGGATGAGTTCGTGTCCTTTGTAGGGACATGGATGCAGCTGGAAACCATCATTGTCAGCAAACTATTGCAAGAACAGAAAACTAAACACCGCATGTTCTCACTTATAGGTGAGAATTGAACAATGAGATCACTTGGACACAGGAAGGGGAACATCACACATTGGGGCCTATTGTGGGGAGTGAGGAGAGGGAAGGGATAGCATTAGGAGATATGCCTAATGTAAATGACGAGTTAAGGGGTGCAGCACACCAACATGGCACATATATACATATGTAACAAACCTGCATATTGTGCACATGTACCCTAGAACTTAAAGTATAATTTTTTTAAAAAAGGCTATAACCTCAATTATGGACAACCTTTCTATTAACATTTCAAATTAAAACAGCACAGAGTAAAAAAGTGAATATTTCATGAATAAATATTAATTTCTTAATATGGTGAAAAGAATAGCAACTGTGTCATTTACTATATACCAGCCACTGTGCTTTACATGCATGAAATGTTTACTTATTAGATCCCTTCTGAAACTCTGTAATTTAGGTACTATCATTATCTTATTTAGATCAGTAAATAGAGGGCTTCTGAACCTGATTAATTTTACCAAATATGAAGAGCTAGAAAATGGTAGAAATGGGAGTTAGACTTAACTGTTTGTTTTGAAGTCCATGTGTTTAACCACCACCCCCCCCCCCCTTCTTTTTTTTTTTTGAGACAGAGCCTTGCTCTGTTGCCCAGGCTAGAGTGCAGTGGTGCGAGCTTCACTCACTGCAACCTCTGCCTTCTTGGTTAAAGCAATTCTCTGTCTTAGCCTCCTGAGTAACTGGGATTACAGGCACCCACCACCATGCTCAGTGAATTTTTTGTATTTTTAGTAGAAACGGGGGTTTCACCATCTTGGCCAGGCTTGTCTTTAACTCCCAACCCCATGATCCACCCACCTTAGCCTCCAGAAGTGCTGGGATTACAGGCGTGAGCCATCACGTCCGGCTGTGTTTAACCACTGTATTATTAAGGAAGAAAGGGTTAGCGGTTACGTCTTAGTTGCTGTAAGTTGGCCTATCCTTGTTGTTTTTCTCTTGCACATGGCAAAACAGAAACATCCTAACTGATCAACATTTTAAGTTTGAATATTTTCATCTCCTTACTTCCTGAAGTATTGGCCTCATATGTTCTCAGTCTTAGATTTTACATTTTAACAATAAATATTTGATTTTTCACAAGATGTCCACAATAATAATTTAATCATTGGTAAATTGTAAATGTGAGATAACGCATGTGGTTCTTGGTTCTAAAATGTTGAAATATATTCAATTTATTTACTTTATTTCAGATAATTGAGAAGGATTAGTAAGCACATTTTGCTGAAAATGGATTACAGAGGCCTGATAAAATCCTAGAGATGTTTGATAGTTATAATAGGCATAGTTCTGCATTCCTTTCCTTCCTCAATTCTCTGCAAGATCTGACTCTGTCTTTAGGTATGCATGACTAGCCATACATTTATATAACAGATTTCTTACTCTTTCTTTTTTTCTACTGTTGTTCTACTAATGCAGTAAAGGACTTCTATTAGTTCATTTATTCAAACTTTCAACAAATATTTACTAAGCATCTACTTTTTACTAGTCACAGTTCTAATTGCTGAGGATACTATCTGAGCATATAACAGTAAACTAGAGCTAATGTTTGAATGTGGGAGAATATATCACTTCCTCTGTCTCTTCCATGCCCACCCAATTCTCCAGTGGAAACTAGTTCAATTAAGATACAGATTTTTGGTAATCTTTTAAGTTCCACAGCAAATGTTGGGCTTATTCTTGAATATTGTAATTGTTAGAATGCCTATGGCAAGAGATCTTTTTGAAAGATAATATATTAGATAATTCCTGCTTGATGATTTTGATTCATTGATTGCCATGCTACTGGGAGAGAAATACAATTTGAAAAGAAATTGAGGAAAACCTGTACTATTTTTCTTCTAAGAAAATCTCCTTGCTTCCTGAAGTATTACCTTCATATGTGTTCAGCCTTTTATATTTCAAACTTTAACAACAAATACTTCATTTTTCATAAGAGGTCCACAATAACCATTTAATCACTGGTAAATTATGAATGTGAGATAACACGTGGTTCTTGAAGATAAGGTGGCAATAGGCCCTTTTTTATTGTTGTTGTTCCTCCTCACTAAGAACAACTATAAATAAACACTGGTAATAATACAAGAGACAATCAAAGGAGAGCAAGATAGGAGGAGGAAAAGAGTTGGTTTGGGAATCCCAGGACTGAAGGAACAATGGTAGCAGGACATCTACTTTAACCGACCTAGTAGAGATATGACATGCAAACCTGGTACCTCTTGACTTCCATACTTGCAACAGGGCAGCCCAGAATAGTAAAATTGAGAAATATGCCCAATACGAGAGAAAACTACACATAAACTGAAAGCTGTATTTGCACCTGTATTATTATGCAAAATATAAGATGTGCTTTTTGTATATAGCATACCAAATAATGATTATATGTTCTTTGTTGATGATTCTATATTCTCACTGCATATTAAAAAAATAAACTGATAATATGAAAAAAAAATATTGCTGATTCTTGCTCTGGAAGCTTCATCTCAGAGGTGTACCCAGTCATGTGAGGCGTGAGGTGTCAGTCTGCACCTAGTGGTGTATGTCTCCCAGTTAGGCTACTCAGAGGTCAGGGACCACTTCAGCAAGCAGTCTGTCCGTTCTCAGATCTCAACCTCCGTGCTGGGAGAACCACTGCTCTCTTCAAAGCTGTCAGACAGGGACATTTACATCTGCAGAGGTTTCTGCTGCTTTTTGTTTAGCTATGCCCTGTCCCCAGAGGAGTCTACAGAGGCAGGCAGGCCTCCTTGAGTTGCCGGTGCTCCACCCAGTTCGAGCTTCCTGGTGGCTTTGTTTACCTACTTAAGCCTCAGCAATGGTAGGTGCCCCTCCCTCAGCCTCACAGCCACCTTGCAGTTAGATCTCAGACTGCTGTGCTAGCAATGAGGGAGGCTCCGTGGGCATGGGACCCTCTTAGCCAGGCATGGAATATAATTTCCTGGTGTGCCATTTGCAAAGGCCCTTTATAAAGTGCAGTATTAGGGTGGGAGTCACCTGATTTTCCAGGTGTTGTGTGTCTCAGTTTCCCTTGGCTAGGAAAAGGAATTCCCTTTCCCCTTGTGTTTCCCAGATGAGGCGATGCCTTGCCCTCCTTTAGCTATGGCTGGTTGGGCTGCACTCATTGACCAGCATGGACTGTCCAACAAGCCCCAGCAAGATGAACCCAGTACCTCAGTTGAAAATGCAGAAATCACCCATTTTCTGTGTTGCTCACGCTGGGAGCTGGAGGCTGAGCTGTTCGTATTCAGCCATCTTGGGTGCCCCCTATTTGCAATGAACTTCCCAGTTGTTCTTTTTGCTTCTGGTATTTTGATGTCTAAGTCTCCAGGCAGACAAGAAAAGTTTTCCTTGATTATTCCCCCAAATATATTTTCCAAGCTTTTAGAATTCTCTTCCTCAGGAATACTCATTATTCTTAGTTTTGATCATTTAACATGACCCTAGATTTCTTGGGGTCTTTGTTCATATTTTTTTATTCTTTTTTCATCTTTGTTACATTGGGTTAATTCAAAGACCTTTTCTTTAAGCTCTGAATTTCTTTCTTCTACTTCAATTCTATTGCTGAGATTTTCCAGAGCATTTTGCACTTCTAGAAGTTTGTCTAAAATTTCCTGAATTTTTTATTGTTTTTCTTTTCTTTAAGCTATCTATTTCTTCCTTCACTTCTTGTATAGTTTTTGTTTGTTTGTTTGTTTTATTTCTTGCATTTGGCTTTGCGTTTCTCTGGTGTCTCTCTGACTAGCTTGGTAACTAACCTCCTAAATCATTTTTCAGGTAAATCAAGGATTTCTTCCTTGGTTCCATTGCTGGTGAATTAGTGTGATTTTTCTGGGAGTGTTGAAAAGTCTTGTTTTTTCATACTACCAGGGTTGGTTTTTGTGTTCCTTCTAGTTTGGGTAGGGTCTGTCAGAGGGAATATTCAGAGTTTAAGACTGTCGTTCAGAGTATTTTGTCCCACAGAGTTTCCCTCGATGTAATATTCGTCCACTTTTCCTATGGATGTGGCTTCCTGGGAGCCAAACTGCAGTAATTGTTGCCTCTCTTCTAGGTCTAGCCACCCAGCAAGTCTACCCACTTCCAGGCTAGTACTGTGGGTTGTCTACACAGAGTTGACACCGAGTCCTGTGATATGAACTGTCTATGTGTCTCTCAGCTGTGGATACCAATGCCTGCATGACTCAGTGCCTCTGTTGAGTTATGCAGGTTTTCAGGGAAGTAGGGGAAATCTAGCAGTCATAGCCCTCACCCAGCTCCCATGCAAACTGAAGGGCCAATCTCACTTCCACTGTGCTACTCCAACATCCCCGAGTTTGTTTCCAGATGGAGGGTGAAACAGGCTTGAAAACTTCCCCCAGGATACCCATCTCCCAGATGCAAAAAAAGGGGCTTGGTTCTTTCTCCATCTGTGGAGTTTCCACAGCAGATTTCCCCCCTCCCTTGAGTTCTGGCCAGGAGGCTTCTTGCCCTTTTCAAATTATTACTTAAAAAGTTCATATAGAGATTTTTTTCTCCCTGTTGAGTTTCACCTCCTGCTCCTTTGGCCACCCTTTGGCCACCCTCTGGATGGATCCCTGTAGTGCCAGGCAGGAATAGCCTGCTACGAAACCTAGCTAATTCCTAGGGCCTTTCTGCTGCTTCCTTGACCGTTGTATTTGACTTGGCTGTCTAAATTGACTCAGCTCCAGGTAAAGTCAGAAACTTCTCTTGCAAACAGACCATCAGTTTCTCCAGTGGTGGTGTGTGTTTGGGAGAGGATGGTTTCCCTTTTCCACTTTCACAGTTGGACACTTACAATATTTGGTGTGTCTCCTAGGTCATGCAGGAGTAGTCCACTCTCTTCAGAGAATCTGTGGTCCTCTCAAGATTGCTGTTTTTTTTGTTTTTGTTTTTGTTTTTTTTCTTACAGTCAATCTGGAGCTAAAATTCACATTTTAGATGCTCTCTCCAGAGCTGCAATTTACTCCTGACTCTCATCTTCCATGATGAGCATGATCCCTGATACTTTAGAATTCTAAATATAGTTATTATATTAAGATATTGTAAACCACATAAATAATGAAATTTCCCTCTATAAAGCTACTAACCTAAGTAGAACAAAACAATTACATATCAAGAAAACACTTTGTCAGATTTTCCTGTTAAGCCAGCTGATATTGAAATTTTTTTAATACACAATTTAAGTAAACCTCATCGTCTCAGTTACATTACCTGTGATAACCTATCAGTAATCAGTGCTATGCACCTAATTTTGAAAAACAACTGGTATTCAAGTAGTCTAATATTTATTAAGCATGAGCTAATGGAGAACCAGGATGGCCAACTTGTCCTCCCTGAATCCTTAAAGCTTTTATTATTAAAAGTTCTGCATTCTGTGGCTCCACATGGAAAAGATAAAAATCATCCAAATTGAATACATTGGTGTGAGAACTTACAAATTCTTTTCTGCATGTATTGAGATAATAGTGTGGTTTTTGTCATTGGTTCTGCTTATATGATGAATTATCATTCATTGATTTGTGTGTGTTGAATTGGCCTTGTATCCCAGGGATGAAGCTGACTCAATCATGGTGGATAAGCTTTTTGATGTGCTGCTGGATTCAGTTTGCCAATATTTTATTGCAGATTTTTGTGTTGATATTTGTCATGGATATTGGCCTAAAATTATCTTATTTTGTTT
Organism: Papio anubis; assembly: GCF_008728515.1. Classification (NCBI taxonomy): domain Eukaryota; kingdom Metazoa; phylum Chordata; class Mammalia; order Primates; family Cercopithecidae; genus Papio; species Papio anubis. The sequence goes on from NC_044997.1 coordinate 6,217,140, forward strand.
TTCATCAGTTAGGTTTTGGTATCAGGATAATGCTGTCCCCATAAAAGGAGTCAGGGCAGAGACTGACTTTTCTGTTGTCTGGAGTAGTTTCAGAAAGAATGTTACCAGCTCCCCTTTTTATCTCTAGTAGAATTCCACTCTGAATCCGTCTGGTCCTGGGCTGTTTTTGGTTACTAGGCTATTAATTACTGCTTCAATTTCAAAACTTGCTATTGGTCTATTCAGGGACTTAACTTGTTCCTGGTTTAGTCTTGAGAGGGTTTATATGTCCAAGAATTTATCCATTTCTTCTAGATTCTGTAGTTATTTGCGTAGAAGTGTTTATACGGTAGTTTGTATTTCTGCACGATCTGTATAGTAGTTTGTATTTGTGCAGGATCAGTGGTGATATCCCTTTCATCATTATTTCTTGCGAGTGTTTGATTCTTCTCTTTTTTCTTGTTAGTCTGGCTAACAATCTATGTATTTTTTGAATCCATTGAGAAAAGCAACTCTTGATTCATTGATTTTTTTGAAGACCTTTTGATATCTTCTTTTCCTTCAATTCTGCTCTCATCTTAGTTATTTCTTGTCTTCTGATATCTTTTGCATTTCTTTGCTCTTGCTGCACTAGTTCTTTCCATTGTGATGTTAGGGTGCCAACTTTTTCTCTTTTTCTGATGTGGTCATTTAGTGCATTCAATTTCCCTCTAAGCACTGCTTTAGCTGTGTCCTAGAGATGCTGGTATTTTGTCTCTTTGTTCTTATTGGTTTCAAAGGACGCCATTATTTCTGCCTTCATTTTGTTATGTGCTCAGCATCATGAAGATTTTTTCTTATATTTTTGTCTAAGAACTCTACATAGTTATGTCTTAACTTTAGGTTTTTAATCCATTTTGGGTTAATTTTTATATATGGTATAAAGTAAGTGTTTCATTTTTGTTGTTTTTCCTTGTCAAAACCGATTTTCATCAACACCATTTATTAAAAATACTATTTCTCCCCATTAAGTTGTCTTCTCTCTCTTGTGAAAAATCATGTCACTTAGAAGGCTTATTTGTGGGTTTTAAATATATTTTCCTTAATTTATACTCTATTTACACATGTAATACTTTGTATTACCATTGTTTTGTAATAGGTTTTTAAATAAGAAAATGTAATTAATAGTTCCTTGAGACTCCATATCAATTTCAGAACAATGTCTTTGATTACGCAAAATACTCCGTTGTGTTTTATTTTTAATATTTTCTATTTTTAATTTTTGTGAGTAAATGATAGATGTATATATTTATGGGGTATATGCTTCAATACAGACATGTAACATGAAATAATCACATTATCAGAATGGAATAATGAAATATCAATACCCTCAAACATTTAAACTTTGTAGTACAATCTAATTATATTATTTTAGTTATTTAAAAATGTACAATTAAATTATTATTAACTATATTCACCTCTTTGTATTAGCAAATACTATGTATTTATTCTATTTTGTGTGTGTGTGTGTGTGTGTGTGTGCGTGTGTGTATGTGTACCCATTAACTAAACCCATCTTCCCACTAATTCCCTCTACCTTTTCCAGTCTCTGGGAACCAGCCTTCTACTTTCTATTCCCATGAGTTTAATTGCTTTGACATTTAAATCCTACAAATAATTGAGAAGATGTGATTTTCATCTCTCTGTGCCTGACTTATTTCACTTAATGTAATTACAATCAGTACAACCCATGTTGTTACAAATGACTGGATCTCATTCTTTTTTATGACTGAATAGTACTCTGTGTCTGTATGTACTACATTTTTTTAAATCCATTCTTCTGTTGATGGATACAGATTGCTTCCAAATTTCAGCTACTGTGAATAGTGCTGCAACAAACATGAGAGTCCAGGTTATCTTTGATGTACTTCTTTTCCTTTAAGGGGGTGTGTATCCCCAGCAGTGGGACTGCTGGATCATATGGTAACTATATTTTAAGTTTTTTGAGAAACCTCCAAACTGGTCTCGCTCCTGGTTGTACTAATTTACAGTTATATAGACAGTTTATGAGGTTTTCCTTTGCTCCATATCTTTTCCAGGATTTGTTATTGCCCTTGTTTGGATATAAACTATTTTTACTGGAGTGAGATAGCATCTCATTCTAGTTTTGATTTGCATTTATCTGATGATTATTGATGTTGGGCACCTTTTTATAGGCCTGTTTGCCATTTGCATGTCTTCTTTTGAGAAATGTCAATTCCAATATTTTGCCCATTTAAAAATTGGATTATTAGGTTTTTTCCTATAGAATTATTTGAGCTTTTTATATATTCTAGTTATTAATCCCTTGTCAGAAGTGTAGTTTGCAAATATTTTCTATATTCTTTAGGTTGTCTCTTCACTTTGTTAAAAGTGTCTTTTGCTGTGCAGAAGCTTTTTAACTTGGTGTGATTCCGTTTAACCATTTTTGTTTTGGTTGACACTGCTTGTGGGTTATTACTTCATAAGTTTTTGCCCACACCAATGTCCTAGAGAGTGTCTCCTATGCTTTCTTGCAATATTTTCATAGTCTGAGGTCTTAGATTTGATTAATCAATTATCATTTGGTTTTGGTATATGGCAAGAGTTAGGGATCTATTTTCATTTTTCTGAATATGGATATCTAGTTTTCCTGGAAGAATTTATCCAGTATATATGCTTGGCATCTTTATCAAAATAATTACTTCAAAATAGGTGTAGGGATTTTTTCTGTGTTCTCTATTCTGTTTTATTGGTTTATGTGTCTGTTTTTTACAACAGTACCATGTTGTTTCGGTTACTATATCTCTGTAGTATAATTTAAAGTCAGGTTATGTCATTTATCCAGCTTGGCTTAGGAAAGTTTTGGCTATTCCGGGATTTTTATGTTTCTAAATAATTTTGGAATCACTTTATCTATTTCTATAAAGAATTTTCTTGGTATTTTGATAGGGCTTGCATGGAATCTACAGATTGTTTTAGGTAGTGTGGACATTGCAATAATATTGATTCTTGCAATCCATTAACAAGGAATATCTGTCAATTTTTTTATGTTGTGTTCAATTTCTTTCATCAGTGTTTACTTGTTTTCATTATAGAAATCTTTCACTATTTCAGTTAATTCCTAGGTATTTATTTATTGCTCTTATAAATGAAATTATATATTCATTTCCTTTTCAGATTGTTCACAGTTAGTATAAGCAAATGCTAATGATTTTTGTATATTGATTTGTATCTAACAACTTCACTAAATTTGCTTATCTGTGCTGATAATTTTTTGGTGAAATCTTTAGGTTTATCCAAATACAAGATCATATCATCTGCAAACAACGATAATTTGACATCTTTCTTTCCAATTTGGATACCCTCTGTATCTTTCTCTTGCCTGAATGCTCTAGTTAGGACCTCTTTTTCTGTGTTAAATAACAAAGGTGATTATAGGTGTACTGGTTGTTTTCCAAATTGTAGAGAAAGATCAGCTTTACCTCACTCAGTGTGATATTAGCCATGGGTCTGTCATATGTGGCTTTTGTTATGTTGAGGTATATTTCGTCTATTCTGTTTTGGTTTTTTTTGTTGTTGTTGTTTTTGTTTGTTTGTTTTTTTAGAATTTTCATCAGCAAAAGACGCTAAATTTCATTAAGTGCTTCCTTAGCATTAGTGAAATGATGATATGATCTTTGTCTTTTCTTCTTTGACTATGATATATTGCATTGATTGGTTTGTTTATTCTTACCCATCTTGGAATTCGAGGCATAATTCCCAATTGGTCACAACAAATAATCTTTTAAAGGTATCACTGAATTCAGTTTGCTATGATAGTATTTTATTGAGGACTTTTTCATCAATATTTATGAAACATATTGGCTTGTAGTTTCTTTTTTTAATTTGTCTTTGTCTGGGTTTGGTATCAGAGTAATAACGATTTCAAAGAATTGGTTTGGAAGTATTATCTCCTCTGTTTTTCAGAATAGAGTAAAATAAATATTGGTTCTTCCTTAAATGTTTGATAAAATTCAGCAACGATGCCAACAGGTCCTGGGCTTTTCTTCCTAGGAGGCTTTTTATTACAGCTTTGATGTTATTATTTGTTATTTGTTTGTTTACATTTTGGATTTCTTCATGATTCACTCTTCATGATACGTTTTATGTATCTAGAAATTTTTCTATTTCTTCTAGATTTTCCACTTTTTTGGAATAGAGTTGCTCATGGTAACCAGTAATGATCCTTTGAGTTTTGGCAGAATCAATTTCAATGTCTCCTTTTTTGACTCTGAGTTACTTGGATCTTCACTCTCTTTTTGTTACTCTGGCTCAGGGATTCTCAATTTTATATATATATATATATATATATATATATATATATATATATATATATATATATTTATATATATATAAAGTCTTTTTTGCTTCATTGTTCTTAGTATTTTTTATTTCAGTTTCACTTATTTATGCTCTGATCTTTATAATTTCTTTTCTTGTGTTAATTTTGCATTCACTTTGCTCTTACTTTTCTAGTTGTTTGGGAGGAATTGGTAGGTTGTTATTTGAGGTTTTTCTTCTTTTGTGGTGTAGCCACTTATTATAGCCATATGCTTACCTCTTAGTACTGCTTTCACTACATTTCATAGGTTTTGGTATGCCATATTTCCTTTATCATTTGTTTCAAGAAATTTTAAAATTTTCTTCTTAGTTTTTTTTGTAGACCTACTGGTCATTCAGTAGTATATTATTCAATTTCCATGTATTTGTATAGTTTCCAAAACTCCTTTGTTATTTATTTCTAGTTATATTCCACTGTAGTCATAAAAGATGCTTAATGTTATTTCAATTTTTGGAAAGTTTTAAAACTTGTGAAATAACATATGATCTATCTTTGAAAAATAATCCATGTCCTAAGAAAAAAATGTATATGTTTTGCAGCCGTTGGATGAAATGGTCGTCCATGTTACAGAATATTGGATGAAATGTTCTGTAAATACCTATTAGGTCTATTTGGTCTTTAGTGCAGATGAAGTCCAATTTTTTTTTTATTGATTTTCTATCTGGAAATCTTGTCCAGTGTTGAAAGTGAGGTGTTGAAGTCTCCAGTTATTATTATATTGGGGTTTATCTTTTTCTAGCTCTAATAATCTTGCTTTATATATCAGGTACTCCAGGGTTGAGTACATATACATTTAAAATTATTATATCCTTGTATTAAGTTTACTTCTTTGTCATTATGTAGTGAACCTCTTTGTCTCCTGTTAACAGTTTTTATCTTGAAATCTATTTTGTCTGATATAGTGACTCCTGCTCTTCTTTTGTGTAGTGGGGGATTCCATTGGCATGAAATAACTATTTTTGTCCCTCATTTTCAGTCTGTTTGTGTTTTTGTATGTGAATTCTGTTTCTTAAGCAACAGGTCATTAGGTCTTATTGTTTTATTTATGCAGCCACTGTATGTCTTTCGATTGTAGAGTTTAGTTCATTTTGATTTTAGAGTTTAGTTAATTTTATTATTGATGACTAAGTGCTTACTGTTCCCATTTTCCTTTTTCTTATTTGTTCTGTGGTTGCTTTGTGGTCTTCTTTTCTTATTTGTTTCCTTCCTGTCTTGCTTTCAGTAAAGGTGATTTTCTCCGGTGATATGATTTAGTTTTTGGTTTGTTTCTTTTTTTAAACCATATCCGTTGTATGTTTTTTGGTATGAGGTAACCATAAGGTTTTCAAATGCTATCTTATAACACAACATTTTAAGCTGATAGCAATTTAAGACTGTCTACATCAACAAACAAGCCAAAAGAAAAGTAATAGAAGTTCTATACCTTAATTTTGTCACCTCACTTTTAACTTTTTCTTGTTTATGTTTTTATTAAGGACTATGTCTTGAAAAGTTGTTGCAGTTATTATTTTTGATTGGTTCATTGTTTACTCTTTATAATTAAGAGTAGTTCACACAACACAGTTACAAAATTGTAATATTTTGTAGTTTTTCTGTATGCTTACTATTACCAGTGAGTTCTGTACTCTCAGATGATTTCTTATTGTTCATAAATGTCATTTTCTTTCTGATCGAAATACTCCCTTTAAACATTTTCTTTTTTTTTTTTTGGTAGGACGGATATGGTGTTCATGAAATCCCTCAGCTTTTGTCTTTGACAGCCTTTATTTCTCCTTCATGTTTGAAGGATATTTTCATTGAATATACTAGTCTGCGATAAAAGGTATTTTTTGTTTGTTTGTTTGTTTTGTTTCCTTCAGCATTTTAAGAATTTTGGCCCACAAGGGTTCCTCTGAAAAGTCCACTGCTGAAAGTGTTAGGGCTCCATTGCATGTTTTGTGTGTGTGTGTCATTTCTCTTGCTACTTTTAAAACTCTTCCTTTATCTTTGAACTTTGGGAATTTGATTGTTACATGCCTTAAGGTGTCTTCTTTGGGTTAAATCAGTTTAGTAACCTATTACTTTCTTGTACATGGATATTGATATATTCCTCTCGGTTTAAGATGTTCTTTGTTATCATCTTTTTGAATAAACTTTCTTTTCCTTTTTTTTTTCTTTTGAGAGATGGAGTCTCACTCTGACACCCGGACTTGAGTGCAGTGGCACAATCTCAACTCACTACAATCTCCACTTCCTGGGATCAAGCAATTTTCCTACCAGCTTCCAAAGTAGCTGGGACTACTTTGCTTGCCAACACGCCTGGCTAAATTTTGTATTTTTTAGTAGAGCTGGGATTTCGCATATGTTGACCAGCCTGGTCTCATACTCCTGACCTCAAGTGATCCACCCACCTTGGTCTCCCAAAGTGCTGGGATTATAGGCATGAGCCAGTGTTCCAGACCCCCATTGAATTAAGTGTCTTAAGTTAGCTAGTAGAGAGTGCTGCCAAACCTGTGGCTTACCTTTCATGGCAATGTGCTCTCTTCTGGCCCTAGAAGATTGAGAAATGCCATCCTAGAACCAAGGCTTGAAATCATAGACCCCTTAACTCCATTGTGGCTGGGCTGATACGTAAGGTGCTAGACAAAGTCCTTTGCTTTTCCCTCCATTTTTCTCAAGCAGAAGGAGTCTTATCCTGTAGCCACCACAGGTGGATATGAGCTGAATCTCACCTGGAGCAAATACTCTCTTGAATTACAATGCTCAGTAAGACTCTGACAAAAAACTCACTTTAATTCTATGTAAGTCACCCCTCGCTTTTTTTTAAGCCAACAATTCTAACAATCATGAAGGGACCTCAGAGTACACATCCCAAGATCATCTGGAATACTACAGAAACTGAGTTCTTTGGTACCAACATCAGCCCTTTAACCCCCATTTCTCCTTCATATCTGCAGATAACTGAATGAAACCTTCCTGAGAAAATCTCAGACCTCCCACTTGATTGATGGGTGTGAGTTTTATTTACCAGTGGTTTATACTCTTTTATAAAAGATAAAGTTTTTCCAGAAGATTTCTATGTCTCTATAAATGGAATTCTCCTAATTGAAAGATGCTACCAAGGAACAGTTATGTGAGGCAACCTGGTTGGCCAGGTTGTATTGCTGCTTTTTCTTGTAATATAATTTATAATAAGACTCAGCACCATATGAATTATTAAAAATTTCCTAGGGTTAACCCAGGACAAATCCAAAAACATAAGGCATTTTTCTCATTCCAGTCAGATTTTGATTTGCCATCTCTAGGTGACCAGAGGTCTTGTGAAAGTGTCAGAGATATAATCTTTGTGATATGCAATTGTCCTATAAGAAACTCTTTGTGACAAATAATTAATAATTAACTTGTCCAGAGGCACAAATATAAGAGTTGTTCAACCCCCCTCCTCTGAGCCTCCACACTTACTTTAGTCAAATGGAGAGAAAAAAAATACATAAGATGAATAACAGCCATTAGCAATGACTGTTCAATGTAGCACATATGTCCCACTATATTTGTTATTAGCATTTCTGCTTTGCTGATATCTTACAGTGGGAAATAAACCATCTAAAACCAAAACAAGGGCACTGGACAACCAACCTCGAGTCAGTACTCTTACTTACTTGCAAATATGTCCCTAGATTGGAAGGGCTTTCTAATGGAAGGGCTTTCTAATGACTTAAAAATGATAAACAAGACTCTTAAGCCTGAAGTCATGACAGGTTTTCTGGGACTCCAGGTAACTACATATTATACCATGTTTTAGCACTTTTTTTTTTTTTTTTTTTGCACAGCAAAGTGAGACTTTTAATGACAACTTTGCCAGATTGTGTGTTTGGCACGCAGGCACACCCAGTACAGTTTTAACAAGCAATTTATCCCCTACCTTGCAGGTCCTTCCCTGCCATTCTTCATAGGCTGAGTACTATAGGGTTACAATTTTCCCAGACAGATGTCACCTACTGATTGTTAGGTAGGGCTTTAGGTATTTAGGTGTTTTCTTTATTTTTTTTCTTTTTTTTTTTTTATTATACTTTAAGTTCTAGGGTACATGTGCACAACAGACAGGTTTGTCATATATGTATACATGTGCCATGTTGGTGTGCTGCACCCATTAACTCGTCATTTACATTAGGTATATCTCCTAATGCTATCCTTCACCTCTGCCCCCTCCCCACAATAAGATCTGGTGTGTGATGCTCCCCTTCCTGTGTCCAAGTGATCTCATTGTTCAATTTCCACCTATGAGTGAGAACGTGCGGTATTTGGTTTTCTGTTCTTGTGATAGTTTGCTGAGAATGATGGTTTCCAGCTGCATCCATGTCCCTACAAAGGACACGAACTCATCCTTTTTTATGGCTGCATAGTATTCCACGGTGTATATGTACCACATTTTCTTAATCCAGTCTGTCACTGATGGACATTTGGGTTGATTCCAAGTCTTTCCTATTGTGAATAGTGCCACAATAAACATATGTGTACATGCGTCTTTATAGCAGCATGACATAATCCTTTGGGTATATCCCAGTAATGGGATGGCTGGATCAAATGGTGTTTCTAGTTCTAGATCCTTGAGGAATCGCCACACTGTTTTCCACAATGGTTGAATTAGTTTACAATCCCACCAACAGTATAAAAGTGTTCCTATTTCTCCACATCCTCTCCAGCACCTGTTGTTTCCTGATTTTTTAATGATTGTCATTCTAACTGGCATGAGATGGTATCTCATTGTGGTTTTGATTTGTATTTTTCTGATGGCAATTGATGATGAGTGTTTTTTCATGTGTCTGTTGGCTGTATGAATGTCTCCTTTTGAGAAGTGTCTGTTCATATCCTTTGCCCACTTTTTGATGGCGTTGTTTGTTTTTTCTTGTAAATTTGATTGAGTTATTTATAGGTTCTGGATATTAGCCCTTTGTCAGATGAGAAGATTGCAAAAATTTTCTCCCATTCTGTAAGTTGCCTGTTCACTCTGATAGTAGTTTCTTTTGCTGTAGCACATATTTTTAAATGGATGGCCAAATTACATCAAGAAAAATTCAGAGCTCAAATAGTCATTATTTAAACAAGCAAAGCAAACATCCTGCCATGATAGATTTAACATGTAATATTCTAAATTGCCTATCTCTTAATGTTTTCTCTACTTTAAATCTGCTGACTTTTCTCCTAGTTGAGATAAAACTCACTGTTCATTATATTACTAGTTAAGGCTACTTGTCTGACATTGGGACTTGGGGGAGATGAAAAAGGTGTTTTAAAATTCAACTGCAGGCCGGGTGCGGTGGCTCAAGCCTGTAATCCCAGCACTTTGGGAGGCTGAGACGGGCGGATCACGAGGTCAGGAGATCGAGACCATCCTGGCTAACACAGTGAAACCCCGTCTCTACTAAAAAATACAAAAAACTAGCCTGGCGAGGTGGCGGGCGCCTGTAGTCCCAGCTACTCGGGAGGCTGAGGCAGGAGAATGGCCTAAACCCAGGAGGCGGAGCTTGCAGTGAGCTGAGCCTGGGCGACAGAGCGAGATTCTGTCTCAAAAAAAAAAAAAAAAAAAAAATTCAACTGCAGTCTGAGTGTACAGATTCCAAAGGGCTGCATTCTGCCCTGGAGCCATGTCTAATGCCTCTGCCACCAGCAGGCCAGGTAAAGAGAGGGGATGGCAGCCACTTTCATATACCTTGTAAACAAATCCCATTACTGTTGTTATGGGCTGCTTTGGAGCTGATCCAAGAAGACCACTGCTGCCTCCACCTGAGCATTCTGCCAACATTCTGGGGACCACTCCATCACTGACTGTCACAGTTAATAAATGAAAACACCAGCAGAGTGCCAGAGGGCAAGTTCCCCAGCCTGGTATTTTCTCTCCGGTGCTTGAGCACATTATCCATGGGCCTGAAAGTTACCCAGCTCGGTCTACCATCGTTGGCATATGAACAGTTCTCTTGGGATATGAGATCAGGCCATCCCAACCTAATAATATCACTACAGCTGGTACCTATCTGCATCTGCTACCAGCAGACTAGTTCACACAACCTGCTGTCATGACTGCCCAGATAAGCACAGACTTCTTGGGTTTTAGTGGATTCCTTTACCACCACTACTGCCATCACCTACATAACATTTGCCCTGGGGTATGGAAACTTGCCTACATGCCTGTCCCACCATAGCCAAGGAAATCACTTGGAGGCTGAAGAGTCAGCCCACCTAGACCCTCTAACATTAGTGCCAGCATACATCACTCTAAGATCCAAGGAGAGGCATGACTAGCTCACTATTGCTACTGAAGCACCAAGACTGCCCAACCTGGCATCACAGTCTGCAACAAAACATCATTGTTGCCTTCACTAATAACTATATGCTAAGTCACAAGGAAATCACAGATACTGTTGTATACAGTCAAAAAATTATACAGAGATTAAACTACTGCATTAACCCAAAATTAAAGCCAAGGTACCCTACCAAACCAACAACATTCATACACCTTCAGAAAAGCATCCTGCCCTACAAAAGCTAATTTAAAATATTGGAAGAAGTGACTGTTTCATCAGATGCACAGATCTCAACATAAGAACAAAGGAAATATTCCTTCAAAAAGAAAGTGTGGCATCTCCAAAGAAACACAATAGCTCTGAAGCAACAGATCCCAGTTAAAAGCAAATAATTATTTGTTCTAGTTCAAGATGTCTGACTAGATGCAGCTAATGGCATATCTTCCATGGAAAAGATCGAAACAGCAAGCAAATATTCACACTTCAAACAGATAGTTTAAGAAAAAACACTGGATTTAAATAGATAAGCAATTATGGAAGGCAAAGAAAAGTTAAGCCAGGCAGTTTTCTGGGCTAGGATTGGCAAGGAGCTGGGAGAGACTCTGACACAGGGAAGGTGTAAGAGAGGAACTCCTGTAGCATCACTGTTTCACTGGAGTTTTACTATCCTAGCTAAGGGAGAGCCCTTGAAGTCTTCCCTCTACTCTATATTCATGGCAGGCTTTCAAACCGTAAGCAGCTACTGTCAGGTGCCATTCTTACAGCATGGACCCCAAGAGACTTGCATTCTTCCCTGAGGCCACTGTCACCAGCAAAGTCACTGTGGCTGCCACCACTGAACTGAGTAGGGAGACTGAGCTCCTTTGCAAGCCTCAAGGAAAGATACCAACCCTGATGTTGCAGAATGGAGGAGTTCATGAACTAGACACCAGTTCTGCCTGCCTCTACTATTTCCACTAAGGAGGCCTGCCTTCTCTGTTGATGGGCCTGCAACAGAGAGTCCTTTCCCCTACTTAAGTTTTCCAGTAGCAATCTACTGCAATCCTGAGAGTTCAGACCCTGGAGTCCTCTGTCCTTCAAGGGGCTTTCATTGCTGACCCTGCCATTGCTGCCAGGCCGAAGAGAAAGCTGGGAGCCTGGGTAGCTTCCTATTCCTCAGCAATTAATTTTGTTGCTATGGTTGTGAGATAAGGGCATGAGAAAACTGTGAGTCTCATAGCTGTCTCCCTCCACTGCTCCTGCTGAGAGGGGCCTGCCTTCTTTGATGGCAGGTTTGATAAACAGGCTGCACATCTCATAGCTCTCACTAAGAGGGGACTACTTTCACTGGTAGCAGACTTTCAGAACAGTTGTTTAGTACCACCCCCTCCCCCTGCCACCTCACCAAGCATTTTAACTGCATCCTTGAGCCATTCTGACAGCCTGGGCCCCAAAGGCCTCCAATATGCACTAGGACTGCCAACTGTACCACTGCTCCCACCACCAGTCTGAGCAGAGAGCAGAGAGACTAGATGCCTTTGTGTGTGCCAGGGTCAGATAATGCTGCTGCTGCTGCTGCTGCTGCTGCTGTTGGATGGAGGTATGAGCAGGTTACATAGCTCAGAGATGTTTGCCTCCCTTGGGTTGGGCCTGCATTTCCTGGTGCCATGCCCACAGTGCAGACACCCCGACCATGCCTGAGCTTTCTGTCAGTGTCCTGAGAATTAGCCTATCCCTTCCAATTATAGACAGCACCTAAACCCTGTGTATCTTAGGAAAAGTCAGTCCCAATTAAGTCCCTCTAGAATTCCTGCATACCATTCAAAGGGCTATCTAGTGTAGAAACGGGAAGATTGCCTAGCCTAGTTCATGACCACTGACACGTGATTGCCTCTACTAGTGTCTGAGATCAGGCAAACCCAACCAGCTCATATCACGTAGCTGACACCCATTCACACATACTGAAAAAGGGAGGCCTTCCCACTCTCTGCCTGAAGCAACAGCATATGTGCCTTGAAAAATAGAACCACGTCTCTGTCTGTACTGGGCTAAGGAAAGACATTTTACATTGGAACCATTTCTCCAGAGAACCACAGGGCAGGTCTGCTACATTTCCATGGTCTGCTACATTGTGCCCCAGAAGTAGATGTCAGTGTCTGAGGGAACTCAGAGTCAGGAGACCTGGGACAGGGGAGATACAGAGAATCGATCACATTTCTGCTTTCTGAGAACATGGAGATGATGCAGTCCCCTCTCCTGGTGGTGTCCTCCACTCATCAAGAGTTCATCTGTCACCCCCCCCGCCCATTATAGCTGGTACCTACACTTTCACTGGAACATTTAAAGGCAAGTATTAGAATCCAGATCCAGCTGACTTTCTCCCCACCCCTGCGTGCCTAGAACAGGAAATTCAAGTCACCAGATGTTCCACAAACAAGTGTATCACCAGGAACAATACAGAACACCTCCCAGTAAACAAAGATCAGGCACATCCCATCTGCTTCTGTCACAAGGGCTTTTCCCTATAAGCACCACCTACTGGCATGGAGGTTAAATACCACAATTCAATGTAAAACATACTGACAAAAAAACCAAAACCAAAAACAAACAAACAATGGTAAGGAATAGAATCAGCTTTCTAAGATAGGATAGAAACCAAACGACTACACACAACATACATGACAATCATCCTCTAAAATGAGAAAATAATATCTTATCCAAACAAAATTAAATAGAAATATAAAAAAATTACAGCTTCCCTAGAGGAATAGAAACCAGAAAATGAATCCTGATGGTAGGAAAAGTCAATGTGTTATGACACAACCAAATGATCATACCTACTCTTAGCAATGTGTACTCTAATCAAAATTAAAAGTTCTGAAATAACAGATAAATAATTCAAAATATGAATTGTAGGGAAGCTTAATGAGATATAAGATAAAGTTAAAAACCAACACAAAGAAATAAGAAAAACAATACGTATTATTAATAAAAAAACAAAAACTTCTGGAAGTAAAAATTTATTGAAGAAATTACAAATAGAGTTGACGACTTTTACAATAGGATAGACCAAGCAGAAGAAAATGTTTAGAGCTGGAAAAGAGGTCTTTCCATTTAAAACACTCAGAAAACAAATTTTTTTAATCCCATTAAAAACTAGTCAAAGAAGGGAGATTCCTTTCCAAGATGGCCAGTAGGAACAGCTCCAGTCTGCAGCTCCCAGTGTGATTGACACAGAATATGGGTAATTTCTGCATTTCCAAATGAAGTACCTAGTTCATCTCACTGGACTGGTTGCACAGTGGTTGCAGCCCATGGAGGGTGAGCCAAAGCAGGGTGGGGCATCGCCTCACCCAGGAAGCAGAAGGGGGTCAAGGAATTTCCCTTTCCTAGCCAAGGGAAGCCATGACAAATGGTACTTGGAAAAAAGGGGCACTCTTGCCCAAATACTGCACTTTTCCAATGGTCTTGGCAAATGGCAAACCAGGAGATTATATCCCATGCCTGGATCAGTGGGTTCCATGCTCATGAAGCTTTGCTCACTGCTAGCACAACTGTCTGAGATCAACCTGCGAGACAGCAGTCAGGCAGGGGGAGGAGTGTCCACCATTGCTGAGACTTGAGTAGGTAAACAAAGTGGCTGGGGAAACTTGAATTGGGTAGAGCTCACCACAGTATAGCAAGGCCTGCAGCTTCCATACAATCCACCTCTGGGGGCAGAGCACAGCTGAACAAAAAGCAGCAGAAACTTCCGCAGACTTAAATATCCCTGTCTGACAGCTCTGAAGAGATCAGTGGTTCTCCTAGCATAGTGTTTGAGCTCGGAGAATGGACAGACTGCCTCCTTAATTGGGTTACTGACCCAATTGAGTGTTGCCTACCTAGGAGACACCCCCTAGTAGTGGCCAACTGACACTTCATACAGGTGGTGCCCCTCTGGGATGAAGCTTCCAGAGAAAGGATCAGGCAGCAATTTTTTCAGTTCTGCAATATTTGCTGTTGATACCGAGGCAAATAGGGTCTGGAGTGGACCTCCAGCAAACTCCAAGAGACCTCCAGCTGAGGGACCTGACTGTTAGAAAGAAAACTAACATATACAAAGAAATAGCATCAACATCAACAAAAAGGACATCCACAACAAAATCCTGTGTGTAGGTCACCAACATCAGAGATTGAAGGCAGATAAAATGACAAAGATAGGGAGAAACCAGAGCGGGAAAGGTAAAAATTCTAAAAATGAGAGTGCCTCTCCTCGTTCAAAGTATCACAGCTTCTTGCCAACAATGGAACAAAGCTGCATGGAGAATGACTTTGACAAGCTGAAAGAAGGGGGCTCTGGAAGGTCAGTAATAACAAACTTCTCTGAGATGAAGGAGAATGTTTGAACCCATCGCAAAGAAGCTAAAAAACTTGAAAAAAAGATTAGACGAATGGCTAACTAGCATAAACAGTATAGAGAAGACCTTAAATGAACTGATGGAGCTGAAAACCATGGCACAAGAACTATGTGATGCATGCACAAGCTTCAGTAGCCAATTAGATCAAGTGGAAGAAAGGATATCAGTGAAGATCAAAGATTAGAGAAAAAAGAGTAAAAAGAAATGATCCAAGCCTCCAGGAACTATGAGACTATGTGAAATGACCAAATATATATTTCACTGGTGTACCTGAAAGTTATGGGGAAAACAGAACGAAGTTGGAAAACACCTTTCAGGATATTATCCAGGAGAAGTCCCCCAACCTAGCAAGGCAGGTCAACATTCAAATTCAGGAAATACAGAGAACATCACAAAGATACTCCTCGAGAAAAGCAAGCCCAAGACACACAATTTTCAGATTCGCCAAGGTTGAAATGAAGGAAAAAAAAAATGTTACAGGAAGCCAGAGAAAAAGGTAGGGTTACCACAAAGGGAAGCCCTTCAGACTACCAGCGGATCTCTTGGCAGAAACTCTACAAGCCAGAAGAGAGTGGAGGCCAATAGTCAAACATTCTTAAAGAAAAGAATTTTCAACCCAAAATTTCATATCCTGCCAAACTAAGTTCCATAAGTGAAGGAGAAATGAAATTCTTTACAGACAAGCAAATGCTTAGAGATTTTTTCACCACCAGACCTGCCTTTCAAGAGCTCCTGAAGGAAGCAATAAACATGGAAAGGAACAGCCAGTACCAGACACTGTAAAAACATGCCAAATTGTAAAGACCATCGATACTAGGAAAAAACTGCACCAATTAATGGACAAAATAACCAACTAATATTATAATGACAGGATCAAATTCACACATAACAATATTAACATTAAATGTAAATGGCCTAAGTGCCCCAACTAAAAGACACAAACTGAAAATTGGATAGAGTTAAGAACTATCAGTGTGCTGTGTTCAGGAGATCCGTCTCACGTGAAGAGAAACACACAGGCTCAAAATCAAGGGATGGAGGAAGATCTACCAAGCAAATGGTAAACAAGAGGAAGGAGGGGTTGGAATCCTAGTCCTGATAAAACAGACTTTAAACCAACAAAGATCAAAAGAGACATAGAAGGCCATTACATAATGGTAAAGGGATCAATTCAACAAGAAGATGTAACTATCCTAAATATATATGCACCCCATACAGGATCACCCAGATTCATAAAGCAAGTTCTTAGAGACCTACAAAGAGACTTAGACTCCCATACAATAATAATGGGAGATTTTAACACCCCACTGTCAATATTAGACAGATTAATGAGACAGAAGGTTAACCAGGATATACAAGACTTGAATTCAGCTCTGCACCAAGCAGACCTATAGACATCTACAGAACTCTCCATGCCAAATCAACAGAATATACATACTTCTTAGCACCATATCGCACTTACTCCAAAATTGACTACATAGTTGGAAATAAAGCACTTCTCAGCAAATGTAGAAGAACAGAAATCACAACAAACCATCTCTCAGACCACAGTGTAATCAAATTAGACCTTAGGATTAAGAAACTCACTCAAAACTGCACAACTACATGGAAACTGAACAATTTGCTCCTGAATGCCTACTGGATAAATAATGAAATGAAGGCAAAAATCAAGATGTTCTTTGAAACCAATGAGAACACAGACAAAATGTACCAGAATCTCTGGGAAACATTTAAAGCAGTGTATAGATAGAAATGTATAGCAGTAAATGCTCAGGAGGAAAACTCTAAAATTGACACACCCACATCACAATTAGAAGCACTAGAGAAACAAGAGCAAACAAATTCAAAAGCCAGCAGAAGACAAGAAATAACTCACTAGCAAGACTAATAAAGAAGAAAGGAGAGAAGAATCAAATAGATGCAATAAAAAAAATGATAAACAGGATATCACCACCAATCCCACAAATAAAAGCTACCATCAGAAAATACTATAAACACCTCTATGCACATAAACCAGAAAATCTAGAAGAAATGGATAAATTCCTGGACACATACACCTACCCAAGAGTAAACCAGGAAGAAATTGGGTCTCTGAATAGACCAATGACAGGCTCTGAAATTGGGGCAATAATTAATAGCCTACCTACCAAAAAATGTCCAGGAACAGACAGATTCACAGCCGAATCCTACCAAAGGCAAAAAAGGAGCTCATACCATTCCTTCTGAAACTATTCAAATCAGTAGAAAAAGAGGGAATCCTCCCTAACTTATTTTATGAGGCCAGAGTCATCCTTAAACCAAAGCCTGGTAGAGACCCAACAAAAAAAGAGAATTCTAGACCAACATCCGTGATGAACATTGATGCAAATATCCTCAGTAAAATACTGGCAAACTGAATCCAGCAGCACATGAAAAAGCTTGCCCACCACTATCAAGTCGGCTTCATCCTTAGGATGCAAGGCTGGTTCAACATCTGCAAATCAATAAACATAATCCATCACATAAATTGAACCAAAGACAAAAAGCACATCATTATCTCAATAGATGCAGAAGAGGCCTTCAAAAACATTCAAAAGCCCTTCAGGCTAAGAACTCTCAATAAATGACGTATTAATGGGACGTATCTCAAAATAATGAGAGCTATTTATGACAAACCCACAGCCAATATCATACTGAATGGGCAAAACCTGGAAGCATTCCCTTTGAAAACTGGCACAAAACAGGGATGCACTCTCTCATCACTCCTATTCAACATAGTGGTAGAAATTTTGGCCAGGACAATCAGACAAGAGAAAGAAATAAAAGGTTTTCAATTAGGAAAAGAGGAAGTCAAATTGTTCCTGTTTGCAGATGACATGATTGTATATTTAGAAAACCCTTTTGTCTCAGCCCAAAATCTCTTTAAGCTGATAAGGAACTTCAGCAAATCTCATGATACAAAATCAATGTGCAAAAATCACAAGCATTCCTATACACCAATACCCGACAAACAGAGAGACAAATCATGAGTGAACTCCCATTCACAATTGCTACAAAGAGAATAAAATACCTAGGAATCCAATTTACAAGGGATGTGAAGGGCCTCTTCAAGGAGAACTACAAACCACTGCTCAACGAAATAAGAGGACACAAACAAATGGAAGAACATACCATGCTCATGGAGAGGAAGAATCAATATCGTGAAAATGACCACACTGACCAAGGTAATTTATGGATTCAATGCCATTCTCATGAAGCTACCAATGACTTTCTTCACAGAATTGGAAAAAGAAACTACTTTAAAGTTCATATGGAACCAAAAACAGCTTGCATTGCCAAGACAATCCTAAGCAAAAAGAACAAAGCTGGAGGTATCAGTCTCCTTGACTTCAAACTATACTGCAAGCTACAGTAATCAAAACAGTATGGTACTGGTACCAAAACAGATATATAGACCAAAGTAATAAAACAGAGTCCTCAGAAATAACACCATACATCTACAACCATCTGATCTTTGACAAACCTGACAAAAACAAGAAATGGGGAAAGGATTCCCTATTTAATGAATGGTGCTGGGGAAACTGGTTAGCCATATGTAGAAAGCTGAAACTGGATCCTTTCCTTACACCCTATACAAAAATAAATTCAACATATATCAAATACTTAAATGTTGAACCTAAAACCATAAAAGCCCTAGAAGAAAACCTAGGCAATACCATTCAGGACATAGGCATGGGCAAAGGCTTCATGACTAAAACACCAAAAGCAATGGCAACAAAAGCCGAAATAGACAAATGGGATCTAATTAAATGAGAGAGCTTCTGCACAGCAAAAGAAACTACCATGAGAATGAACAGGCAACCTACAGAATGTGAGAAAATCTTTGCATCTACCCATCTGACAAAGGGATAATATCCAGAATCTACAAATAACTAAAAAAAATTTACAAGAAAAAAAAAAAAGAAAAACAACCCCATCAAAAAGCGGACAAAGTGTATAAACAGACATTTCTCAAAAGAGGACATTTATGCAGCCAACAGATACATTAAAAAGTGCTCATCATCACTGGTCATCAGAGAAATGCAAATCAAAACCACAATGAGATAGCATCTCATACCAGTTAGAATGGTAATTTAAAAGTCAGGAAACAAAAAATGCTGGAGAGAATGTGTAGAAATAGGAAGGTGTTTACATGGTTGGTGGGAGTGTAAACTAGTTCAACAATTGCAGAAGACAGTGTGGTGATTCCTCAAGTATCTAGAACTAGAAATGCCATTTGACCCATTGATCCCATTACTGAGTGTATACTCAAAGGATTAAAAATCATGCTGCTGTAAAGACACATGCACACATATATTTATTGTGGCACTATTCACAATACCAGAGACATGGAACCAACCCAAATGTCGATCAATGATAGATTAAGAAAATGTGGCACATATACACCATGGAATACTATGCAGCCATAAAAAAGGATGAGTTCATGTCCTTTGCGGGGACATAGATGCAGCTGGAAACCATCATTCTCAGCAAACTCTCACAAGGACAGAAAACCAAACACTGCATGTTCTCACTCATAGGTGGGAATTGAAAAATGAGATCACTTGGACACAGGCTGGGGAACATCACTCCCTGAGGCCTCTCATGAGGTAGGGACTGGGGGACGGATAGCATTAGAAGAAATACTTAATGTAAATGATGAGTTAATGTGTGCAGCAAACTATCATGGCACATATATACCTATGTAACAAAGCTACACGTTGTACACATTTACCCTAGAACTTAAAGTATAATTTTTTTTTTTTTTTTTTTTTTTTTTTTTGAGACAGAGTCTCGCTCTGTCACCCAGGCTGGAGTGCAGTGGCCGGATCTCAGCTCACTGCAAGCTCCACCTCCCAGGTTTACGCCATTCTCCTGCCTCAGCCTCCCAAGTAGCTGGGACTACAGGCACCCGCCACCTCGCCCTGCTAGTTTTTTGTATTTTTTAGTAGAGACGGGGTTTCACCATGTTAGCCAGGATGGTCTCAATTTCCTGACCTCGTGATCCGCCCGTCTCAGCCTCCCAAAGTGCTGGGATTACAGGCTTGAGCCACCGCGCCCGGCCAAAGTATAATTTTTTTTAAAAAAAAGTAGTCAAGGAAAAGAAACAGACATTCTTTTTCAAAAGAAGATACACAAGTGGCCAATAAATAAAATGCTCAACATCATTTACTGTCAACAGAGATATCCAAATTAAATCCAAATTATGAAATACCATGTTACACCAGTTCAAACGTTCATTATTATTAGTCAAAAATTAATAAATGTTGGCAAGCATGTGAAAGAAAGAAAATACATATACAGCATTGGTGGGAAGTTTAATTACTGCATTCTCTGTGGAAAACAAAATGGAGAATTCCTGAAAGAACTGTAAATAGAACAATCCTCCAATTCAGCAATCTCACTCCTAAATATCCACCCAAAGGTAAAGAAATCATTATGTCACAAAGACGACTGCACCATTCAGCATAGTAAAGACATAAAATCAACCTAAAATCTATTAACAAATAATTGGATTTTGATACATTACAAACATACACACATGATGGAATAGTACTCAGTCAGAATAAAAAAAAATGAAACTATGTGTTTTGCAGCAACATAGATGGAATGAATGCCATTATTCTAAATGAAATTAGTAAGAGACAAAAACCACACACTACATGATTTTTATGTTAAGTAGAAGCTGATAAATGGATACACATGGACACACAGAGTGGAATAATAGATGTTGAAGGTTCCAAAAGGTAAGAATTTGGGAAGGGTGTGAATGATGAAAGAGTACTTATTGTGTTCAATATTCACTATTCAGATGGTGAGTACACTAAAAGCCCAGACTTCACCACTATGCAATATATCCATGTAAGAAAACTGCACTTGTACACACCAAACCTATAACAATAACTAATAATAATAATTACATTCCAGAAAAATAATTCAAATGGCTGATTTTGTAGAAACTTTTGAGATACTTGTGAAAAATAAGACATAGAAATCAGAAAACCAATTGAGAATATATATAAGAAAGTTGCTAGAGTGTTTTTAATGTAAAATGAGAATACATTACATGGTTTTTAATGTAAAATGAGTGTTTTTAATGTAAAATGAAGAAATAATTACTGAAACTAAGGAACTCATAGAATTAAAAATAACTTCTGAAATTCTCAATAATAAAGTATATCAAGCAGAAGAATCTCAAAACTTAAAGACTTTTGAAAGACTTAAAGCTAAAAGAGATTGAGGAAAGAATTTATGACATTTGAGAAAACCTAGAGCAAATATTGGCATTATTTGTGTAACAAAAGGCAGAGAAAATAAAATGATTTTAAAACCTATTTAGCAAAAAATTCTAGGTAAGTTTCTGAAGGCAAGCAAAATATCTAGGCACCCAGATACAAGTGGCCTCAAGATCCCCAAAGTGATATTATTCAGAAATTATTGCTGCCTTAATTTCTGCCAGAATTAACCCTATTGCTTGCTTACTTTTGGTATTCTAAGGTCCTGTGGGGTAATAGACAGTGACACCCAGAGGGGCACGAGTGGCCAATTACATTCTTGTCTTTTTGAAGTTTTCAAATATAAGTGAAAGCTACTGCTGAAAGAACATGTGGCTCCCCAGGCAGCTGGAAGTAGTCACAAAGCATGACTCCTTTCTATTCATGGCCACAAACAAAAAGGAGCCAAATTGGGGTATAAAAAGGGGGCCATGCTAATCCTTTGCTAGGCCAAGTTGAATCTATGGAGATATTTTTCCTGTTTCACTGGGAGTGCCATAACAATCTCTATTTTTTAAAAGAGGACAATACTCTCATCTTCGCAGACTAAGTAGTTGTTTTTCGTTTGTATTTTCTAATCTGGGAGAAGGCACCGTATATGGTCTCCTCACAAGTGAAATTCCATTTACTACACTGTGGCCCAGAAACTGGGCACCTATATTTGTTTCAGAGCATCACAGAGAAACTTCTACTTTGTTTTAATGAGACAACATTGGTGCAAAAAGCCCATTCATTTGTTTTGGCCCATCCCTTTGTTTCCCATAAGGAATACTTTTCGATAAACTATAATCTATAGAAATAATGCTTATTACTGGATTGCTGTCAATAAATATGTTGGTAAATCTCCATTTGGGGGCTCTCAGTTCTGAAGGCTATGGGTCTCCTGATTTCCCACTCCACACACCATATTTCTGTTTGTGTGTCTTTAATTCCTCTAGCACCACTAAGTTCAGTTCTCCATGACCGAGCGGGTCTTGGCACTTTCCACTCACCCTGAATCAAGATAATTTAGAAAGCAAAGAACACTAAAATGTTAGCGTAGTGTCTGGTTGAGCCTTAGATGGTCTCTACATCTAAGAAGAACAGGAGAGGCGTTTTCCAGGAAGAGGTGGCTGGCTAAAGTGATGGAAAAGAAGTATTACAGTCATGAAGATGATGAAAATAATGTCTCTATTCCCACATGCAGCAGCACATTACCACTCTAATTAAGTGTTGATTCTTTAAAACAGGTAATGAAAGTTTTCTTGAGGTTCACTGAGATAGATTGTGGCATCCTCCTTCTGTGGCTATGACTCATAAGAAACAGGTTTATTCATTGATAGGTCTGTCCTAGTAGTTATTTTCTGATGTTTAACAGTGGTGATGGTATTTAACAATACCCAACGAAAATTACAATTTTATTGAAATTGATCCTCAAGAATTCTTCTTTTCGGTAAAACTAAGTCTTTTGGTTGAACAGTGAGCCACTTCTTTCCCTTGTGGAGAAAGGCAATATTTCATTTGCATGCTGGAGAACCTTGTGAATGTAGGCATAAAATTAAGACAAAACACCTTAGCACCAGGGAACAAAAACAATGAAAATCAGAGAAAAACTCACAGGAGCTGACAAAAAACTAAAGGAGATAGTTATATAAATCTGATAATTTTTTTTAAAGAAATAGATTGAAAGATTGAAAAATAAAACTGGCAGTTTAGCAAATTAATTTCAAGAAAGTTTGATTTTAACACATAGACCTTTCTTTTTTTTCTTAAGAGAGACTGTTATAAGCAATTTCCTTTTAGGTATAGTTTGCTCAATCACACACAAAGTTACTTTTATAAATTCCACTTTATGAACCTTACCACAGCTTACACAGATCATGTACAACATGTTTGGACTTTCTGACTTCTTTTATACTATCTCTTTCTTAATAACCAATCTTTCTACTCTAGAATGAGAATTTACTAGAAGTATCTCTCCTTATAACAAATTACTCCTTCTTCATATATTCTTCCTAGCAAAAAAAAAAAAAATTCATATTTTCTATTCATAAAATTCTCAACATTTATTTTTTCTACCACTGATATCATCATATTTTGAACTTCCATTTTAATAACTTTGGAATTAGACAGAAATCATTTTCTCAATAAAGAATAGATTTATTTGGGATATTTTATATAAAATATAGGAAGCAAGAAGTCCTGACCTGTTCAGCAGACATTGGAATTCTATAGATGAAAATCGTTTGATAATTTTAAGATTTTTAACTATATAAAAACTCACTAAGCATTGGTTCTATTCACATGTATTTAACTTTTTGACTTACAACACTTTTTCTAGACAACCTCCAAAAAGGAAGATACCACACAGAGCTAGTCCCCATTTAAAACCATTTCAACCATTTTAAAATCTAAGGACATTAATTATTTACCTTCATAAAAATATGAGTGTTCATTTTAGAAGATACAACATTCTTTTTATAATAAGTTTAGACAAGCCTTGATTAATTTGTGAGTGCTCTTTAATTTATAAGCCAATTTGATAGCATGTTAGACCTAACATACACCAAAATACCTGTGTACACACTTAACCAAACACATTAAGTATGGTTTTAACCTATGGGAGAAATCAGAATGCAAATTATTTGCAAAATTGTAGCACATATACATGGCTTTTTTTTTTTTTTTTTCTCCCCCAGTAGCCATGGAAAATAGAAAGAGACAGGGAAGGGGATTGCATAGCATCAGATAGGAAAGGGAAGCGGTGCCAGGCGCTGTGGCTCATGCCTGTAATTCCAGCACTTTGGGAGGCTGAGGCAGGCAGATCACAAGGTCAGGAGTTTAATCCAGCCTGGCCAATATGGTGAAACCTCATCTCTACTAAAAATATAAAAATTAGCTGGATGTGGTGGTGAGCACCTATAGTCCCAGCTACTCAGGAGGGTGAGGCCAGAGAATATCTTGAACCCAAGAGGCAGAGGTTGCAGTGAGCTGAAATTGTGCCATTGCACTCCAGCTTGGGTGACAGAACAAGACTCCATCTCAAAAAAAGAAGAAAAAGAAAACAAAAGAAAAAAAAAGAAAAAAGAAAGGGAAGGGGTGAACAGCATTGCTCAATGGGAGACTTTGAGCAATGAGCAACCTGAGAGCTCACCCAGCAGCACAGACTCATAAAAATTGTCCACTTGTCCTCCACTGCAAGAAGCTCTCCATCAGGTCAAGCGTCCAAGAATCCCAGTAAACTTACTTGGGCAAGATATGTCTTTGGGGCTAGTGAATGAAGGCTGTTAGCTCTAGAAGTAACAGGGAGATTTTTTTCTCTTTCTTTTTTCAGGGAGAGTTAGGAAATTATTGTTAATGGCCCTTTTGCTTATAGTAGGCCCAGTGATTCTGGCCCAGTGTATGGTGAGTCAGGGTCTATTGTCTAGGCATCCTGGTGGCTGATCTTGTGGCACTTTCTAAGCATAGATAACCCTGATGGTGAAAAAGGATTAAGGGATTTGTTAATAATGGCATTTGGAGATATTAATTCTGGGGTCTACTTTCACCTCTTTTGCTTTATCTCTATTGTTGTAAACTTTGAAGACCACATTTAACAGTTGACTCAACTCATAGAGATTTGGGGTCCCATGATGGCTTTTTGTAGGGTTTTTTTTTTTTTTTTTTTAACATCAGGGGCAGATTGTGTAATGAAACATATACCCAAGAGAGCTTGCTCTTCTGGGCAGTCTAGGTCTGCATGAGTCGTAAATAAGTGAGAACATGCCATATTTGATTTTCAGTTTCTGTGTTAATTTCCTTAGGATAATGGCCCCTAGCTGCATTCATGTTACAAAAGACATAATTTAATTCCTTTTTATGACTGCATAGTGTTGCATTGTGTATGTGTATCATATTTCTTTATGCAATCCATCATTAAGGAGGATAAGATTGATTTCATTTCTTTGCTGTGATAAAAATAGATGTATGGGTCTTTTTGGTCAAATGTTTATTTTCCTTTGAGTATATATTCAGAAATAGGATTGCTAGCTCAACAGTAGTTCTGTTTTAAGTTCTTGAAAAATCTCCAAACTGCCCTCCACAGTTGCTGAACTTACATTCTCAGCAACAGCGTACAGACATTCTCTTTTCTCTGCAGTCTTGTCTGATTATTTCTGTTTTGACTTTTTCCATTCTGACAGATTTGAGATAACATCTAATTGTGTTTTTTTGATTTTCACTTCTCTTAATTTTAAATTTAACATCATTTTTTGTTTGGTTGTAGAGAAGTGGATCTCTATGAACCTGTTGCCTAAACTGGATTCAAACTCCAAGGATCAAGTGGACCTCCTGCTTGCCTTCCCAAACCACTGAAATTACAAGTACAAGCCACTGTGCTGGGCCAACTGTTTCCAATTTGAAGTGTGGGGTTTATCTAATATAACTGTAGCTATTTATGCTAGTTTTAGTTTTCATTTCTGAAGATATCTTTTTCCAGTTCTCTGCATAACTATGTAAGTGTCTTTATTAGTAATGTGAGTTTCTTTATTATTATTATTATTATACTTTAAGTTCTAGGATACATGTGGACAATGTGCAGGTTTGTTACATAGGTATACATGTGCCAAGTCGGTTTGCTGCACCCATCAACTTGTCATTTACATTAGATATTTGTCCTAATGCTATCCCTCTCTTATCACCCTACCCCTTGATAGGCCCTGGTGTGTGATGTTCCTTGCCATGTGTCTAAGTGTTCTGTTCAGTTCCCACCTATGAGTGAGAACACATTTGCTGAGAATGATGGTTTTCAGCTGCATCTATGTCCTTGCAAAGAACATGAACTCATCCTTTTATGATTGCTTAGTATTCCATAGCATATATGGGCCACAATTTCTTAATCCAGTCTATTGTTAATGGACAATCAAGTTGGTTCGAAGTTTTTGCTATTGTGAACAGTACCACAATAATCATGTATGTGCATGTGTCTTTACAGCAGCATTCTTATAATCCTTAGCATATATACCTAGTAATGGGATTGCTGGGTCAAATGTTATTTCTAATTCTAGATCCTTGAGGAATTGTGTCACTGTCTTCCACAATGTTTGAACTAGTTCACAGTCCCACCAACAGTGTAAAAATGTTCCTATTTCTCCACATCCTCTCCAGCTTTGTTTCCTGACTTTTTAATGAATGTTTCCTGACTTTTTAATGAATGGGAGTTCACTCATGATTTGGCTCTCTGTTTAGTGTAGATGTATAGGAATGCTTGTGATTTTTTGCACTTTGATTTTGTATCCTGAGACTTTACTAAAATTGCTTATCAGCTTAAGATTTGGAGCTGAGATGATGGGGTTTTCTAAATATACAATCATGTCATCTGCAAACAGGGACAATTTGACTTCCTTTTTTCCATACTAAATACCCTTTATTTCTTTGTCTTGCCTGATTGCCCTGGCTAGAACTTCCAACACTGTGTTAAATAGGAGTGGTGAGAGAGGGCATACTTCTTGTTCTGGTTTTCAAAGGGAATGCTTCCAGTTTTTTACCATTCAGTATGATTTTGACTGTGCATTTGTCATAATTAGCTCTTATTATTTTGATTTATTCCATCAATACCTAGTTTATTGAGGTTTTTAGCACGAAGGGCTGTGAAATTTTGTCAAAAGCCTTTTCTGCATCTATTGTGATAATCATGTGCTACTTGTCATTGGTTTATTTATGTAATGGATTATATTTATTGATTTGCATATGTTGAACCAGCCTTGCATCCCAGGGATGAAGCTGACATGATCATGGTGGATAAGCTTTTTGACGTGTGGCTGAATTCAGTTTACCAGTATTTTATTGAGGATTTTCGCATCAATGTTCATTTCATCAGGGATATCGGTCAAAGATTTGTTGCTGTTGTTGTGTGTCAGCCAGGCTTTGGTATCAGAATGATGCTGGACTCATAAAATGAGTTAGAAAGAATTCCATCTTTTTCTACTCATTGGAATAGTTTCAGAAGGAATGGCACCAGCTCCTCTTTGTACCTCTGATAGAATTTGGCTGTGAATCCATCTGGTCTTGGACTTCTTTTGCCTCAATTTCAGAGTCTCTTACTGGTCTACTCAGAGATTCAACTTCTTCCTGGTTTGGTCTTGGGATGGTGTAGGTGTCCAGGAATTTATCCATTTCTTCTCGATTATTTAGTTTATTTGCGTAGAGGTGTTTATAGTATTCTCTCTTGGTAGTTTGTATTTCTGTGGGATTGGTGGTGATATCAAGTTTATCATTATTTTTGTTGTATCTAGTTGATTCTTCCCTCTTTTCTTCTTTATTAGTTTTGCTAGTGGTCTATCAATTTTGTTGATCTTTTCAAAAAACCAGCTCCTGGATTCATTGGTTTTTTAAGGAGTTTTTATGTCTCTATCTCCTTCAGTTTTGTTCTGATCTTAGTTATTTCTTCTCTTCTGCTAGCTTTTGAATTTGTTTGCTCTTGTTTCTCTAGTTCTTTTAATGGTGATATTAGTGTGTCAATTTTACATCTTTCCTTTTTTCTTTTGTGGGCATTTACTGCTATCAGTATTCCTCTACAAACTGCTTTAAATGTGTCCCAGATATTCTGGTACATTCTGTGTTTGTCCTCATTGGATTCAAAGAGCATCTTTTATTTCTGCCTTCATTTCATTATTTACCCAGTACTCATTCAGGAGCAGGTTGTTCAGTTTCCAAGCATTTGTGTGGTTTTGTGTGAGTTTCTTAATCCTCAATTCTAATTTGCTTGCCCTATGGTCTGAGGGACAGTTTGTTGGGATTTCTCTTCTTTTATATTTGCTGAGGAGTGCTTTACTTCCATTTATGTGGTCAATTTTAGAATAAGTGCAGTGTGGTGCTGAGAAGAATGTATATTCTGTTGATTTGGGGTGGAGAGTTCTGTAGATATCTATTAGGTCTGCTTGGTGCAGAGCTGAGTTCAAGTCCTGGATATCCTTGTTAACCTTCTGTCTCATTGATCTTTCTATTATTGACTGTGGGGTGTTAAAGTCTTCCATTATTATTGTGTGGGAGTCTTAAGTCTCTTTATAGGACTCTAAGGATTTGCTTTATGAATCTGGGTGTTCCTGTATTGAATGCATATATATTTAGGATAGTTAGCTCTTCTTGTTGAATTGATCCCTTTGCCATTATGTAATGACCTTCTTTGTCTCTTTTGATCATTGTTGGTTTAAAGTCTGTTTTATCAGAGATTAGGATTGCAACCTCTGCTCTTCTTTTTTTCCTGCTTTCCATTTGTTTGGTAGATCTTCCTCCATTCCTTTATTAGCCTATGTGTCTCTGCACGTGAGGTGGATGTCCTCAATACAGCACACTGATGGGTCTTGACTGTCCAATTTGCCGGTCTGTGTCTTTTAATTGGGACATTTAGGTAATTTACATTTAATGTTAATATTGTTATGTCTGAATTTTATCCTGTCATTATGATGTAAGCTGGTTGCTTTGCCCATTAATTGATGCAGTTTTTTCATAGCACCAATGGACTTTACAATGCAGCATGTTTTTGCAGTGGCTGGTACTGTTTGTTTCTTTCCATGTTTAGTGCTTTCTTCAGGAGCTCTTGTAAGGTAGGCTTGGTGGTGACAAATCTCTCAGCATTTGCTTTTCTGTAAAGGATTTTATTTCTACTTCATTTATGAAGCTTAGTTTGGCTGGATATGAAATTCTGGGTTGAGAATTATTTTCTTTAAGAATGTTGAAGAAACTCTTCTGGCTTGTAATGTTTCTGCCAATAGATCTGCTGTTATTCTAATGGGCTTCCCTTTGTGGGTAATGCAATCTTTCTCTCTGGGTTCTCTTGACATTTAATTTTTCATTTCAACTTTGGGGAGTATGACAATTTTGTTTCTTGGGGTTGCTCTTCTTAAGGAGTGTCTTTGTGGTGTTCTTTGTATTTACTGAATTTGAATGTTGGCCTGCCTTGCTAGTTTGGACGTTCTCCTGGATAATATCCTGAAGAGTGTTTTCCCAGTTGGTTCCATTCTCCCCATCACTTTCAGGTACACCAATCAAACATATATTTGGTCTTTTCACATAGTCCCATATTTCTTGGAGGCTTTGTTTCTTTTACTCCTTTTACTCTAAACTTGTCTTCTCACTTTATTTCATTAATTTGATCTTCAATCACGATATCTTTTCTCCCACTTGGTCAAATTGGCTATTGAATCTTGTGCATGCATCACAAAGTTCTCATGCCATTTTTTCAGCTCTATCAGATCATTCTCTACACTGTTTTTTCTAGTTAGCCTTTCATTGAACCTTTTTTTAAGGTGTTTATCTTCCTTGCAATGGGTTAGAACATACTCCTTTAGCTTGGAGAAGTTTGTTATTACCAACTTTCTGAAGCCCACTTCTGTGAGCTTGTCAAAATCATTCTCTATCCAGCTTTGTTCCATTACAGGTGAGGACCTGCAATTCTTTGTAGGAGAAGAGGCCCTCTGGTTTTTAGAATTTTCATCTTTTCTGCTCTGGTTTCTCCCCATCTTTGTGGTTTTATCTCCCTTTACTCTTTTATATTTGTGACCTACAGATGGGGTTTTCTTGTGGATGTCCTTTTTATTGAGGTTGATGCCATTCCTTTGTGTTTGTTAGTTTTCCTTCTAACAGCCATGTCCCTCAGCTGCAGGTCTGTTGGAGTTTGCTGGAGGTCCTCTCCAGACCTTGTGTGCCTAGGTATCACCAGCGGAGGATGCAGAACAGCAAATACTGTGGAACAACAAATATTTCTCCCTGATTATTCCTCTGCAAGCTTCGTCCCAGAGGGGCATCTCCCTCTGTGAGGTGGACCCTATTGGGCAGTGTCCCCCAGTTAGGTTACATGGGGGTCAGAGACCCACTTGAAGAGGCAATCTGTTATTCTCAGAAGTCAAACACCATGCTGGAAGAACCATTGCTGTCTTCAGTGCTGTCTGATAGGGATGTTTGAGTCTGCAAAGGTTTCTGTTGCCTTTTGTTCAGCTATGCCCTGCCCACAGAGGTGTTGTCTAAAGAGGCAGTAGTCCTTGCTGAGCTGCGTGGGTTCTGTCTAGTTTGAACCTCCCAGCTGCTTTGTTTACCTACTCAAGCCTCAGCAATGACTGATGACCCTTCACCAGCCAGCATGCTGCTTCACAGGTCGATCTCTGACTGCTGAGCTAGCAGTGAGCAAGGCTCTGTGGGTGTGGAACCCACTAAGCCAGGCATGGGAGAGAATCTCCTGGTCTGCCAATTATTTAGGTCATGGGAACAGTGCAGTATTTGGGTGGAGTGTCCTGTTTTTCCAGGTAGAGTCTGAATGGCAATTCAGACTTCCCCAGTGTCAAGTTAAATACCCCCACCTGTTGTGCTTCCTAAGTCTGGTGATGCCTCCCAACACCGCTTTGTGTTTCCCTATGTGGGCTGCACCACTGTCCAACAGTCCCAATGAGATGAACCAGGTACCTCAGTTTGAAATGCAGAAATCACCCATCTTCTCTGTCGATCACCCTGGGAGCTGCAGACAGGAGCTGTTCCTATTTGGCCATCTTGGAACAGAGTAGTAATGTGAGTTTCTTTTAAGCAGATTATAGTTTTTAATCATACACCAGGTCTCCCAGTGATGAGTATAAGGATGAGCTCTGAAAAGGGGGTCAAAAGGTCCTGGGGATGTGCACGGGACCTTCACAAGTAGTTATGAACCCGCCACTGACACAGGAAAGTAGGGGCAACCCAGACCCTATTCCAGATGAGGGTTTGAGATTTGCCTCCCTCTTGCTCCTCAGAATTGGCAATGCTTGTATCCTTGTCTTGAAAAGAAGAGTGAGCTGGACATTTAGTAAATTCACATGAAGATTGGGTTTATATCTCATATTCATCAGCATCCACAATGATTTGCTCCTTTGGAAAAACCAAGGTTCTCTTGCAAATCTTTCTCCATTATGGTCTCATGAAACAACAGGAGCCTATCTCCAATGCCAAGGCTGCAGTGCACTTCACAGTTGCCACTCAGTTTTGCTTATGGGGTTTCATCCCTGCCTGAGACCCAATACTCCAATCTCTGACTAAAGACTCTTGTAATGCTCACAACAGCATCTCTTGGTAAGCTGACAAATCTCACTAAGATTGGTACAAGCCGGGATTAAGAATGCACCCTTCTATTGGATCCTTGTTTTGGAAATATTTCTAGGACCTCTCCCAGTGTTTTCTTTCTCACAGTTTTTCAACAACCCTCCAAGTGACCTCCAGGTTTTGAGAAAGATGAGGTTCTCTTCAGTTGATTTTCACAGTTATCCAGTGGAAAGATGGGTTGCAGATGGACACTATGTTCCCGTTTCCCATATTGAAGCTACTTTGACAGTTATCAGTCAGAAGCTTCCCAGGTTTTAAATATTTACTATTTATATCTACATGCTTTAATGTTATATATAAATGCCATATGTAAATATATATTTATAATTTTAATACTATCTTAATTACTTTGTATCATCATATACTGCTCTTTTTGTTTCTTTCTAATGTTTTGGATAAAAATACATTCTATCTAATATAAACATAATTATTTCTGCTCTTTGTTGGCTTCCTTTTGGAAATATTTTCTGTTGGTTTCCATTTTCTTTTTTCATAGCTTCACTTTCAGTCTATACGTGTTTTTAAAAGTGAACTGAGTTTCTTATAGGCAGTATGTGATTTGGTTTTATATTTTATTGATTGATTTGCTCTATTTTTTTTTTTGCAATTTTGTTCCACTACATCCAAGTAATTATTGATAGATAAAGACTTACTTCTGTCATTGAGTTGTTTTCTGTTATTTGTGGATAAATTGTTTCTTTCTTTCTCTCTTGCTTTTTTTGTGGTGTTAATTTCCTATAGCATAAGTGTTGAATGTTTTTAAACTTTTGTTTCCTGAATTTTCAGTAGATATTTTATTTGGTTATCATAAGGCTTTCTTAGAACACCTTTTATCTACAACATTCTGTTTCAAGTTGATAACAATTTAAGTTTGATTGCATTTAACAATGCTATCTTTTACTTTACCCATTTTTAATATTTGATGTCTAAACTTACATTATTTTGTATCGCACATACATTGATAATATATTTAAGCCAGAGTTATAAGTAATTTTGCCCTTTCACCTTAAACTAAAGATAAAATTATGTTTAGCCCAATCATTACAGCTACAATTACAGGAAGGCAGGCATAGTGGTGATTAAGTTTTTCAGTTTTGTTTGCATTACAATGTTTTTATTTTCCCATTTCTAAAAGGGAAGTTTTCTTCACTTTTTCTTTCATCACTTTGAGTACATTATGCCACCCTTTTCTTACTTGCAGGATTTCTACAGAGAGGTCTGTTGATAGTCATATTGGGATTTCTTTATATGTGATATACTTGTTACTACTTTTTATTTTATTTTATTTTATTTTTTTATTATTATACTTTAAGTTCTAGGGTACATGTGCATAATATGTGGGTTTGTTACATATGTATACTTGTGCCATGTTGGTGTGCTGCACTCATCAACTCGTCAGCACCCATCAACCCGTCATTTACATCAGGTATAACTCCCAATGCAATCCCTCCCCCCTCCCACCTCCCCATGATAGGCCCCGATGTGTGATGTTCCCCTTCTCGAGTCCAAGTGATCTCATTGTTCAGTTCCCACCTATGAGTGAGAACATGCAGTGTTTGGTTTTCTGTTCTTGCAATAGTTTGCTGAGAGTGATGGTTTCCAGCTGCATCCATGTCCCTACAAAAGACACAAACTCATCGTTTTTATGGCTGCATAGTATTCTACGGTGTATATGTGCCCACATTTTCTTAATCTAGTCTGTCACTGATGGACATTTGGGTTGATTCCAAGTCTTTGCTATTGTGAATAGTGCCGCAATAAACATACGTTTGCAAGTATCTTTATAGTAGCATGATTTATAATCCTTTCAGTGTATACCCAGTAATGGGATGGCTGGGTCATATAGTACTTCTAGTTCTAGATCCTTGAGGAATCGCCACACTGTTTTCCATAATGGTTGAACTAGTTTACAATCCCACCAACAGTGTAAAAGTGTTCCTATTTCTTCACATCCTCTCCAGCACCTGTTATTTCCTGACTTTTTAATGATTGCCATTCTAACTGGTGTGAGATAGTATCTCATTGCGGTTTTGATTTGCATTTCTCTGATGGCCAGTGATGATGAGCATTTTTTCATGTGTCTGTTGACTGTATGAATGTCTTCTTTTGAGAAATGTCTATTCATATCTTTTGCCCACTTTTTGATGGGGTTGTTTGTTTTTTTCTTGTAAATTTGTTTGAGTTCTTTGTAGGTTCTGGATATTAGCCCTTTGTCAGATGAGTAGAGTGCAAAACTTTTCTCCCATTCTGTAGGTTGCCTGTTCACTCTGATGGTAGTTTCCTTTGCTGTGCAGAAGCTCTTCAGTTTAATTAGATCCCATTTGTCAATTTTGGCTTTTGTCACCGTTGCTTTTGGTGTTTTAGACATGAAGTCCTTGCCCATGCCTATATCCTAAGTGGTATTACCTAGGTTTTCTTATAGGGTTTTTATGGTATTAGGTCTAACATTTAAGTCTCTAATCCATTTTGAATTAATTTTTGTATAAAGAGTAAGGAAAGGATCCAATTTCAGCTTTCTACATATGGCTAGCCAATTTTCCCAGCACCGTTTATTAAATAGGGAATCTTTTCCCCATTTCTTGTTTTTCTCAGGTTTGTCAAAGATCAGGTGGCTGTAGATGTGTGGTATTATTTCTCAGGACTCTATTCTGTTCCATTGGTCTATATCTCTGTTTTGGTACCAGTACCATGCTGTTTTGGTTACTGTAGCCTTGTAGTATAGTTTGAAGTCAGGTAGCATGATGCCTCCAGCTTTGTTCTTTTGACTTAGGATTGTCTTGGAGATGCGGGCTCTTTTTTGGTTCCATATGAACTTTAAAGCAGTTTTTTCCAATTATATGAAGAAACTCTTTGGTAGCTTGATGGGGATGGCATTGAATCTATAAATTACCTTGGGCAGTATGATCATTTTCACGATATTGATTCTTCCTATCCATGAGCATGGTATGTTCTTCCATTTGTTTGTGTCCTCTTTTATTTCACTGAGCAGGGGTTTGTAGTTCTCCTTGAAGAGGTCCTTTACATCCTTTGTAAGTTGGATTCCTGGGTATTTTATTCTCTTTGAAGCAATTGTGAATGGGAGTTCATTCATGATTTGGCTCTCTGTTTGTCTGTTACTAGTATATAAGAATGCTTTTGATTTTTGCACATTGATTTTGTATCCTGAGACTTCGCTGAAGTTTCTTATCAGTTTAAGGAGATTTTGGGCTAAGACAATGGGGTTTTCTAAATATACAATCATGTCATCTGCAAACAAGGACAATTTGACTTCTTCTTTTCCTAACTGAATACCCTTTATTTCTTTCTCTTGCCTGATTGCCCTAGCCAGAACTTCCAACACTATGTTGACTAGGAGTGGTGAGAGAGGGCATCCCTGTGTTGTGCCAGTTTTCAAAGGGAATTTTTCCAGTTTTTGCCCATTCAGTATGATATTGGCTGTGGGTTTGTCATAAATAGCTCTTATGATTTTGAGATATGTTCCATCAATACCGAATTTATTGAGCGTTTTTAGCATGAAGGGCTGTTGAATTTTGTCAAAGGCCTTTTCTACATCTATTGAGATAATCATGTGGTTTTTGTCTTTGGTTCGGTTTATATGCTGGATTACGTTTATTGATTTGTGTATGTTGAACCAGCCTTGCATCCCAGGGATGAAGCCCACTTGATCATGGCGGATAAGCTCTTTGATGTGCTGCTGGATCCGGTTTGCCAGTATTTTATTAAGGATTTTTGCATCGATGTTCATCAGGGATATTGGTCTAAAATTCTCTTTTTGTTGTGTCTCTGCCAGGCTTTGGTATCAGGATGATGTTGGCCTCATAAAATGAGTTAGGGAGGATTCCCTCTTTTTCTATTGACTGGAATAGTTTCAGAAGGAATGGTACCAGTTCCTCCTTGTACCATGGTAGAATTCAGCTCTGAATCCATCTTGTCCTGGACTTTTTTTGGTTGGTAGGCTATTAATTATTGCCTCAATTTCAGAGCCTGCTATTGGTCTATTCAGGAATTCAGCTTCTTCCTAGTTTAGCCTTGGGAGAGTGTAAATGTCCAGGAAATTATCCATGTCTTCTAGATTTTCCAGTTTATTTGCATAGAGGTGTTTACAATATTCTCTGATGGTAGTTTGTATTTCTGTGGGATCGGTGATGATATCCCCTTTATCATTTTTTATTGTGTCTATTTGATTCTTCTCTCTTTTTTTTTTTTTTTTTTTTGAGACAGAGTCTCGCTTAGTCGCCCAGGCTGGAGTGCAGTGGCGCGATCTCGGCTCACTGCAAGCTCCGCCTCCCAGGTTCACGCCATTCTCCTGCCTCAGCCTCCCGAGTAGCTGGGACTACAGGCGCCCGCCGCCTCGCCCGGCTAATTTTTTGCATTTTTAGTAGAGACGGAGTTTCACCGTGTTAGCCAGGATGGTCTCGATCTCCTGACCTCGGGATCCGCCCGCCTCGGCCTCCCAAAGTGCTGGGATTACAGGCGTGAGCCACCGCGCCCGGCTGATTCTTCTCTCTTTTATTCTTTATTAGTCTTGCTAGCAGTCTATCAATTTTGTTGATCTTTTCAAAAAACCGACTCCTGGATTCATTGATTTTTTGGAGGGTTTTTTGTGTCTCTATCTCCTTCAGTTCTGCTCTGATCTTAGTTATTTCTTGTCTTCTGCTAACTTTTGCATGTGTATGCTCTTGCTTCTCTAGTTCTTTTAATTGTGATATTAGACTTTCAATTTTAGATCTTTCCAGCTTTCTCTTGTGGGCATTTAATGCTATAAATTTCCCTCTACACACTGCTTTATATGTGTCCCAGAGATTCTGGTATGTTGTATCTTTGTTCTCATCGGTTTCAAAGAACATCTTTATTTCTGCCTTCATTTCGTTATGTACCCAGCAGTCATTCAGGAGCAGGTTATTCAGTTTCCATGTAGTTGAGCGGTTTTGATTGAGCTTCTTAGTCCTGAGTTCTAGTTTGATTGCACTGTGGTCTGAGAGACAGTTTGTTATGATTTCTGTTCTTGCGCATTTGCTGAGGAATGCTTTACTTCCAATTATGTGGTAAATTTTGAAATAGTTGCTATGTGGTGCTGAGAAGAATATTTTTTCTGTTGGTTTGTGGTGGAGAGGTCTGTAGATGTCTATTAGATCTTCTTGGTACCAGACTGAGTTCAATTCCCGGATATCCTTGTTAACTTTCTGTCTCGTTGATCTGTCTAATGTTGACAGTGGGGTGTTGAAGTCTCCCATTATTATTGTATGGGAGTCTAAGTCTCTTTGTAAGTATCTAAGGATTTGCTTTATGAGTCTAGGTGCTCCTGTATTGGGTGCATATATATTTAGGATAGTTAGCTCTTCCTATTTAATTGATCCCTTTACCATTATGTACTGGCCTTGTCTCTTTTGATTTTTGATGGTTTAAAGTTTGTTTTATCAGAAACTAGTATTGCATCCCCTGCTTTTTTTTGTTCTCCATTTGCTTGGTAGATCTTTCTCCATCCCTTTATTTTGAGCTCATGTATGTTTCTGCATATGAGATGGGTCTCCTGAATACAGCAAACTGATGGATCTTGACTCTGTATCGTTTGCCAGTCTGTGTCTTTTAATTGGAGCATTTAGTCCATTTACATTTAAGGTTAATATTGTTATGTGTGAACTTGATCCTGCCAGTATGATATTAACTGGTTATTTTGCTCATTAATTGATGCAGTTTCTTCCTAGCCTCGATGGTCTTTACATTTTGGCATGTTTTTGCAATGGCTGGTACTGGTTGTTCCTTTCCATATTTAGTGCTTCCTTCAGGGTCTCTTGTAAGGCAGGCCTAGTGGTGACAAAATCTCTAAGCATTTGCTTATCTATAAAGGATTTTATTTCTCATTCACTTATGAAACTTAGTTTGGCTGGATATGAAATTCTGGGTTTAAAATACTTTTCTTTAAGAATGTTGAATATTGGCCCCCACTCTCTTCTGGCTCGTAGAGTTTCTGCCGAGAGATCAACTGTTAGTCTGATGGGCTTTCCTTTTTGGGTAACCCGACCTTTGTGTCTGGCTGCCCTTAAGACTTTTTCCTTCATTTCAACTTTGGTGAATCTGGCAATTATGTGTCTTGGAGTTGCTCTTCTCGAGGAGTATCTTTGTGGCATTCTCTGTATTTCCTGAATTTGAATGTTGGCCTGCCCGACTATGTTAAGGGAGTTCTCCTAGATGATATCCTGCAGAGTGTTCTCCAACTTGGTTCCATTTTCTCCCTCACTTTCAGGCACCCCAGTCAGATGTAGATTTGGTCTTTTTACATAATCCCGTATTTCTTGCAGGCTTTGTTCATTTCTTTTTCTTCTTTTTTCTTTAGATTTCTCTTCTTGCTTCATTTCATTCATTTGATCCTCAATCGCTGATACTCTTTATTCCAGTTGATCGAGTTGCTTACTGAAGCTTATGCATTTGTCACTTATTTCTCATGTCATGGTTTTCATCTCTGTCAGTTCATTTATGGCCTTTTCTCCAGTAATTTTTCTAATTATCAATTCTTCCACTCTTTTTTCAAGATTTTTAGTTTCTTTGTGCTGGGTATGTAATTCCTCCTTTAGCTCTGAGAAGTTTGATGTACTGGAGGCTTCTTCTCTCTTCTCGTCAAAGTCATTCTCCGTCCAGCTTTGATCCGTTGCTGGCGATGAGCTGCGTTCCTTTGCAGGGGGAGACACGCTCTTATTTTTTGAATTTCCAGCTTTTCTGCCCTGCTTTTTCCCCATCTTTGTGGTTTTATCTGCCTCTGGTCTTTGATGATGGTGACGTACTGATGGGGTTTTGGTGGGTGTCCTTCCTGTTTTTTAGTTTTCCTTCTAACAGTCAGGACCTTCAGCTGTAGGTCTGTTGGAGATTGCTTGAAGTCCACTCCAGACCCTGTTTGCCTGGGTATCAGCAGCAGAGTCTGCAGAAGATAGAATATTGCTGAACAGTGAGTGTACCTGTCTGATTCTTGCTTTGAAAGCTTCCTCTCAGGGGTGTACTCCACCGTGTGAGGTGTGGGGTGTCAGTCTGCCCCTAGTGGGGGATGTCTCCCAGTTAGGCTACTCAGGGGTCAGGGACCCACTTGAGCAGGCAGTCTGTCTGTTCTCAGATCTCAATCTCCGTGTTGGGAGATCCACTGCTCTCTTCAAAGCTGTCAGACAGAGTCGTTTGTGTCTGCAGAGGTTTCTGCTGCTTTTTGTTGTTGTTGTTGTTGTTGTTTAGCTGTGCCCTGTCCCCAGAGGTGGAGTCTACAGAGACAGGCAGGACTCCTTGAGCTGCTGTGAGCTCCACCCAGTTCGAGCTTCCCAGCTGCTTTGTTTATCTACTTATGCCTCAGCAATGGCAGGCGCCCCTCCCCCTGCCTGGCTCCTGCCTTGCTGGAG
The DNA here is from genome assembly GCF_008728515.1 of Papio anubis. Classification (NCBI taxonomy): domain Eukaryota; kingdom Metazoa; phylum Chordata; class Mammalia; order Primates; family Cercopithecidae; genus Papio; species Papio anubis. The sequence goes on from NC_044997.1 coordinate 6,255,906, forward strand.
ATCGCAGACTGCTGTGTTAGCAATGAGGGAGGCTCCCTGGGTGTCGGACCCTCCCAGCCAGGTGTGGGATATAGTCTCCTGGTGTGCCCCTTTGCTAAGATCCTTGGTAAAGCGCAGTATTGAGGTGGGAGTTGCCCGATTTTCCAGGTGTTGTGTGTCTCAGTTCCCCTGGTTAGGAAAAGGGATTCCCTTCCCCCTTGGCTTCCCAGGTGAGGTGATGCCTTGCCCTGATTCAGCTCTCACTGGAGGGGCTGCAGCAGCTGACCGGCACTGATTGCCCCGCACTCCCTAGTGAGATGAACCCAGTACCTCAGTTGAAAATGCAGAAATCACCGGTCTTCTGTGTCACTCGCGCTGGGAGTTGGAGACTGGAGCTGTTCCTATTCGGCCATCTTTTGATATAGTTATTACTTCTTGTAGATCTAAGAATTTTTTCTTTGACCAAAGTTTTTGACAGTTTGATTACTGTTTATTTTTATAAATTTTTTCCCCTTGGGTAAAATTTTATTGAAGATGTCTGCATTCTCTGCACATGTCTGTTGACTTTCTCCCCTCATATTAGCAAAGACTTATCTCTTAATTTTTATTAATAAAAGTCAAATGTGTTTGCAGTGTTCTGGCTTGCTGAGATGCTGCTCAAGAAATAGTTTATATCTCTGTTTCCCAAAGATAGCAAATGGGACAGAGACAAGGTTTGAAGGACAGGTTGTGTATTGTCAAGAACAATAGAACCCATGATATGGCAGATACTGGAAAACTACTGTACCATGAACAAAATTCAGAGAAATAAGACTACAAGTTCCCAAGAATAAAATCTGGGCATCTCTTTTTGACTGGAAATATACAAATGTAGAAAAGATGCATTCCTATGAAAAGTTTGAAAAAATCTTCAAAATCTGTAGATGGGCTGGTTAATGATGGCTTTTACCTGCACAGGGAAAGTTTGTGAAGACTAGTGGAGGTGGCTTTTTTTTTTCCCTAATGCCTGAATGTCAACAAAGATTACAGGCAAACAAAGAAACTGCTTCTTTGTTATGAATTTATTTGTAAAGTAAATTTTAATAATCAACCTTAAAAATTGAATCTACAGATTACTTGGCAAGGGCTTCAAAAAAGTCAGTTCAGGGGAAAACAATAAGGTAAAAAACACAGAAAAAAGTGAAGTATGAAAGATATTTGAATATAAGAATATTCATACATAAATAGAACTATTTAAAAATTAACTGAGATGCCAGATGCGGTGGCTTAAGCCTGTAATCCCAGCACTCTGGGAGACCGAGATGGGAGGATCACGAAGTCAGGAGATCGAGACCATCCTGGCTAACACGGTGAAACCCCGTCTCTACTAAAAAATACAAAAAACTAGCCGGGCGAGGTGGTGGGCATCTGTAGTCCCAGCTACTTGGGAGGCTGAGGCAGGAGAATAGCATGAACCCGGGAGGCAGAGCTTGCAGCGAGCTGAGATCCAGCCACTGCACTCCAGCCTGGGCGACAGAGCGAGACTCCGCCTCCAAAAAAAAAAAAGGTTAATTATGATGAAGATGTCAACAACTGAATTGATAAAATATCTACAGGCCTGACATAGTGGATCACACCTGTGATCCCAGCACTTTTGGAGGCCGAGGTGGGTGGATCATGAGGTCAAGAGTTCAAGACCAGCCTGTCTAATATGGTGAAACCAGTCTCTACTAAAAAATACAAAAATTAGCTGGGCATGGTGATGCATGCCTGTAGTTCCAGCTACTCAGGAAGCTGAGGCATAAGAATCACTTGAACCCAGTTGTAGTCAGCGGAGAGTGTGCCACTGCACCCCAGCCTGAATGACAGAGTAAAATAAAAAATAAAATAAATATTTTATTTATCAAAAAATAAAATAAAATGAAAAATAAATTCCAGAGCAGTTCAAAAGCTGATTTCATCAGACAATCAGTAAAATTTTAAACAGGCCATATGAAAATACAGAGTCAGAAGAGAAAAAAGATTAAGAGAGCTTGAAGTATTTATGAGACATAATCAAATAGAACCAATATATACATTGTAGTAGTTCCAAAAGGAAACTAGAAAAAGCAGATATCCTTTTTGATAAATTAGGACTTGAGCATAGACATTCACTCCTGTGTACACAAGGAGTTGAAGGCTGAAATGGGAGAGTTGCTTGAAGCTAGGAATTTGAGATTAGCATTTGCAATATAGGAGAACCCCATTTAAAAAAATGAAAATAGATATGGAGGGAGGGGCCCACAGTCTCAGCTACTCAAATAGCTGAGGTGTGAGGATTGCATGAGCCTAGGAGTTTGAAGGTGCAACCCCAATATTTATGCCAGTGCACTGCAGCCTGAGTCAAAGAAGAGGGCTTCAACTTGAAAAAAGGAATGGCTGAAAATGTCACAAATGTGATAACATAAATAGATATACAGTCTCAAGAAGTTCAAATGGCATCTACTAGAATGAATTCAGAGACCCAAACTGATACACATTATAATTAAATTTTGAAAAACCACAAAGACTGTTGAAAGCACCAAGAGAACAGAGGCTCTTTATGTACAATGAACTTTTGTAATATTACCAGTTTATGTCTCAGCAAAACTTTGTGGCTCAGAAGGGTATGGAATGATACAGTTAAAACACTAAGAGAAAATACGAATGCTAAGCAAGAATAGAATATTTGATAAAATTATCCTTAAAACCAGAAGAATGTAAGAGTGACATAAACAAGAAGACAGAATATGAGGTCTCCTGCCTGTATCTCCTCATAGCAGTAATAATTTTACAACTTATCTGTGAACAAAAATCACTTTCTGGGAGCCTCAGAAATCAGGAATGCTTAGAAAACTCCAAATGAAAGGTGAAGGATGATCATTTTGAGAGAGTAGTCCCACATGCATTTGAAAACTCACCAACTTTAGTTATTACTTTAGATGCAAAAATAACCTCATTCCACTGAGTTAAAAAAAATTTTTTTTAATGATTTTTATGGGTTTCAATTGACTAACAAAAATTACATATATGTATTATGTACAAAATTATGGTCTGGAAATACATTTGAGATAATAATTACTGTACATTGTACATGGCTACATAGAACTAATTGTCATATGCATTGCTTCCTATACTTATCTACTTTCAGCAATTTTCAGGAATATATTACTAAGTATAATCATGTTTATACAACACATCTCTTAAGTTTGTTTTGTCTATGTATCCAAAATTTTGTAATCTTTGACAGACATCTCTCATTATTTCTCCTTCCTGGTAACCATTATTATACTCTGGTTTTATGAATTTAGTTTTCTCAGATTACACATATTAGTGAGATTATGGGGTAATTGACTTTATGTGCCTAGTTTGTTGCAAATAAGAATTTTATTTTCATTTTCATTTTATTTATTTATTTTATTAACTTGAGATAGAGTCTTGTTCTTTTACCCAGGCTGAAATTCATGGTGTCATCATGAGCCACTGCAGCCTCAGCCTCCTGAGTTCAAGTAATCATCCCACTTCAGCCTTCTGAGTAGCAGTGTTGGGTTTTGAAGGGAAGGCAATGGTTAAAGAGAGACACATACACAGAAAGAGAATGGCTCAACAGCAAATGTAGGCTTTATGTCCAGCATAAAACATACAGAAGTAGGAGACAAGCCTAATGCCAGAGCTCACTACCGCTTACAGTCAGGGGTTACTTACAGCTATGGATGGGAGGGGTCTAGGCAGCATGGCTTGCTACTGGCAGGATATTGATAAAATATTCCCATGATGAGGTGGTTCTGGTCCTTGTTCCAATGGGATGTCACTGTGGTGTTCCTTGGACCTTTGACCAGCAAGATATGACAGGGATTGGGCCTTTGCCTTGTGGTCAGGTGGTTAAGCAAGATGTTTCTCATGGCCTGAAACCCCATCAGATGTTTCATTTTGACCAAGGTCTGCACAATAGCAGGAAGCTTACTTGCCTAATGGTGCAGCTTGGACTAGTATTCTTGCAAAGTCTGTAAAAGAGAAGAGAGCTTACAAAATGTTGCAGTTTGGACTAATATTCTTGCCTTTCAGTTTCAGAATGAAGAGGATCATTGTTGATTATCTGGCTGCCTATGGCTGAATAGCAGCTGGCCGTGTACTCATAGTTGGGTTTTGAAGCAGTGGGTGTTCAATTTCAGAGTTGTTTTCCTGGAGGCACTGATACCAGACCTGGCAGAGGAAAAGAATGGTATCAATGTGTTTATAAGTGGTTGCTTGGGCAAGAGAGTTCAGTCTCTGTGAGATAAAGTGGGGTATGAAGATGAGGACACAGGGGCCAAATGAAGAAAATTAGGGGCCCTAAGAAAGGGGTTACTCAAGGTATCTACTTTAGGAGAGATGACCCCTGCTACCAAGAGTGAATAGCTTGGTGTTGAATTGTTGCAGCCCTGTTATGGATTTTGTGGGCTGCATCATGAACAATGCTGGATTCATTGACTTAAAAAAATTATTTTTCTTGGAAATATTTACATGTTTCCCCCATTCAGCAGTTAGGAGGCCTACAGCCCTTCAGTTTTGGAGCATGACTCCCACAAGGAAGTCTATTTGCTTTTGTAGGCTTGTAATGGAAGTATGCATGTTCTCTAGGGTGTTACAGAGGACTGTAGAGTTTTTTTTATAGAGAGCTATTGAAGATGATATACCTGCTATTCCAGTACAAAGTGTGGCAGAAATGCTTAATCTCTGGATGAGATGTAGAGCCCACTTCATGTATGTGGAGGAAAATGAGATAGAAGCTGCTAAAGGAATGTGGATGGTCTAGTTATTTTGGAGAATGATAATATTTGGGAATTGAAATATTAAGGTGCATGTTCCTGACCAATTGGCTGGGAGGCAGAGATAACAATTGGTGACATACAAAAAAGACTGGGAGTTGACAGGCAAAGTTGAAGGTAGCAAGCCATGAGAAGGTGGGGGCTGAATCTTGACAAAATTTTTGTCCTGACTTTTTATTTTTTCCAGGTTGAAGAGCTGTTAACAAGGGTAGCCCCTATGAGGGTTTGATATCGAATGTTGGTGGGGGTCAGGAGGTGAAGGCTGTTTTGTTTTTTAGAAAGAGAGAGAAGTAGATTTTTCTTAACTAATAGCCATTATGTTCCTGATAAGGCAGAAGGATGTAGGTTGCAGTTAAGGGAATTGTTTGTGTATTTTTTTTGCAGGGAGTGCCTTTGAGTTGGATGTGTGGAGAGCAGCTCCAGCAGGGGGAGAAATAGGTAAAGAGTGATTTATGAAACCTGGCTTGTAACATGTTTAGTTTAGAGGCCATGAGGTCTTCACCTCATGATGAAATCACCTGTGGGTGGATTTGCTCGCTGGGGTAAAAGTGTTTAGCTGAGCAAAATTATAAACAGGTTTTAGGAAGGGATTCACCAAGTAGATGAGATGCAGCTTCATTTTGGACTGTGTTTTTGCCATTTGGTTAACAGAAAGTGCTATGAACTGCTGCATTTGTGTGGACAACAAATTTATCAGATGGAAGGCAGAGAAAAGTATGACTGATTTAAGAGGCCGTGTGTGAAGTTTACAAAGGGGGCACAACTGCCAGAGTTGGGGGTAGGGACAGTATCTCATAGACAAAGGGGACAAAAAGAAAAAAACAAAGATTTTAGGAGGAGTGAGATCCTGGAAGGTGTCCTGCAGCCATACCTCCTGGATTAATGTGAGGAATTGGAGTGGACTATCCGTGGATGTGGGGAGAGAATACTAGGAAAGATCTGAAACAATATGTGAGATAAATGATTTGAAATTGGTGTTGTCAGAGAGTGTTATGAACCAGGGCCTTCTGGATTGGTGACTTTTGGAATTTTTGTTATGTACAGTGAGGTTGGTCCTATGAGGGACAGGGAAAAGTTTTGGGAGAGGAAATTTCTGGATGTGGATCTGGTGTTTTTTTTAGTTTGCAATGTTGTATCCAGTGTGGAAATGATGTTAGTTTTACTGTTTGGGGAGTGATTAGGATAACCTGCTGAGAACCTGTCACCTTAAGTTGGAGAGAGGAGTACAAGAAGTCTGTGATCCAAACCTGGTCCCCTTGTTGTAGGGACATGGAAGAGTGTTCTAAGGATGTGGACTTTCAGGGCTGGGGCAAGTAAGCATTTGTGTACTGTCTTATTAGATGTTGAGTGAGGTGTAGTGTTGACCAAGTAATCTGTGTAGAAGGAGGAAGAGGTATAGGAAGATTCTAGAGGATGAAGGGGCATATGTCCATGTGTTTAAATGGGCTTAGGCTGAGGAACTTTCAGGGCATGGCTTGTAAACACATGAGGGCCAATGGGAAAAGGGAAGTCCAGGGCATCTTAACTTGTAGGGGAGAGTTTGGTTAGTTGTTGTTTTAAAAGGGCATTGGCAGTTTAAGTTTACCTAAAGATTGGTGGGCAATAAGGAATATGGAATGTCCATTTAATGTTTATAACCTTCACCAGCTGTTGGTTAACCTGCAAAAAAGATGCTGGTCCATTGTTTGACTGGATCAAGAGGGGAGTCCAAACCGGGGGATAATGAGTGAGGAGAATAGAAGTGACAGTATGTGCCTTTTTGGTGATGGTAGGACAAGCAGTTTTTTTCAGTTTAGTTGGTTTTTGGAGACAGAGTCTTGCTCTGTCACCCAGACTGGAGTACAGTGGTGCAATCTCAGCTCACTGCAAGCTCTGCCTCCTGAGTTGAAGCAATTCTCCTGTCTCAGCCTCCTGAGTGCACACCATGGCCAGATAATTTTTGTATTTTTTGGTAGAGAGGGGACTTCACCCTGTTGGTCATGTTGATCTCAAACTCCTGACCTTGTGATCTGCCTGCCTTGGCCTCCCAACATGCTGGTATTACAGGCCTGAGCCACTGCGCCTGACCAGACAACTTTTATCTAACCAGAGAATGTGTCAACTATTGCCAGAAGGTACCAGACTTGTTTTGCAGGGGAAATGTAGGTGAAGCTGGTTTGCCAGTACTGCCAAGCAGGTATGCTCAGGCCTGGTGTGTGGGGAAAGAAGGTGATTTGATAGCTTCCTAAGGGGAAGTGTGAGTGCAAAGGGAGCAAGTCTTCGTAACATCTTTGAGGTTGGTAGCCATGGTGGGAGAATGTATATAAGCTTTTAAGAGCTTTAGTTGGGGCAGTATGGAAATGGTTGTGTACATATACAAATACAGAAGCTTTTTAAAACTTGGACAAGGCAAGTTTATCATTCTGGAGGAACCATTTTTTCCTGAATTGTGCTGGCCCAGGCAAGTGAGGTCTGTTCCTCCTGGTAACATATAGGGTATATATTGGGGAAAATGAACAATAACGATGGCATTTCAAGGGCTGCCTGCCAGGCTGCTGAATCTGCCAGAAAGTTTCCCTAGGTTATGGCAGTTGTAGCCTTTTGGTGTTCCTTGCAATGAATAAGAATGACCTATAGTGGTTGTTTAGCCACTTCCAGAATCTTGTGTATGAGTTTGCCATTTCCTATGGGGTTCCTTTTGTAGTTAGGGAATCCCTTTCCTGTCAGATTAAGGCATGAATGTAGAAAGTGATATGCATATTTGGAATTGGTGTAAATGTTACTTTTGCTTTGCCAGGATGAGGGCCCTGGTTAGGACAACTAGTTCTGTTAAGAGGCAGTTCTGCCTGTTGAGAGGTAGTATGGAGTGGCAGAGCATTAGATTCTATGAGGTTATTTTTTGGCAATGATAGCATAGCCAGTTGCTAGACATGGTTCCTGAAAAGAGTTTCTGTTAATGAACCATGTAGGTATTGCCTGTAAAGGGGCAAAATGTGTGGGAAGTGGCAGGAGAGGGCATTTGAGAGGTCCAGGCAGGTGTGAGAGAGCTTAGAGTCAGAGGTGTTTACAGGGAAGAGGGTGTCTGGGTTAAGAACTTTAGATCTCTGGATGGTGATTGGAGGATTTCCTATAAACAAGGCACGTACCTGCTGTAAGTGGGTTGGTGGGAGGATAGAAGAGATTGATGACAGGTTTTTTAATTCTGAGTGACCCAGGGCCAAGTTTCTGGCCAGTTTTAATCACTAATGATCGAAATGTCTGCCCCTATATCCAATAGGCCGGTAAAATTTTTATTTGCCATTTTTAAGGTAGTCATGAGTTTCTGATCAGGGATTAATTGTTCCCAATGTATTCCTGTGACTGCCCTCTGCCTCAGGGACAGAGAACAGCTGCCTCCAGCTATTTTCCCCTGAAGCTATGCAGAGCCTTCCTACCTTTCAGAAGGCCTGCTCCTTTCCCTATAGTTTCTCCCACCACTTTGACTGATCTCCTGCAGTCTCACATATCTCTCACAATTATTTCGCTCATTTTGACTTTAGATATTCTGATGACTCTGTTCTTTGGTGATGATGATCTTTCCACAATAAAATTCCTAGGAATTATTTGAGCATCTTGCATTTGGATGTCTAGAAGTCTAGCAAGGCCAGAGACAATTTTCTCAATTTCTTCCTCAATTAAGTTTTCCAAACTTTTAGACTTCTCCCTCAAGAACATCAATTAGGTTTGTCAATTTTAGATTTGTCAATTTTACATAATTCCATATTTCTTGGAGACTTTGTTCATTTTTTGGACTTTTTCTTTTGTCTTTTTCTCATTGGGTTAATTTAGTCTTGCCTTTGAATTCTAAACTCTTTTCTTCTACTTGTTCTTATCTATTATGAAACTTGCCTCTGCATTAGTATTCCCTGTGTGTCTTTAATTTCCACAGAAGTTATGATTGCTCTGATTTTTTTCTTATTATAGCTATTTCTTTGGAAATTTTAAAATTCATATACCATTTTTAAAATTTTTTGGTTTTTTTTACTTTTCTTTAATATCTTCTTGAGTATCATAATAATCAACCTTCTCAATTCTTTGGGATTTCAGAGGTTTCATCTTGGTTTCGATTTATTGCTGGGGGGATGGTATAATCTCTGAGGGGAATTATAAAACCTTATATTTTGTCATATTATCAGAATACTTTTCTTATTTCTTCTCACATGGGTTAACAATTTTTTTAAGTTGTTATTGAATTTATTTTTTACTTGCTTATTTTTTCTTATTCTTAATGATGTGAGTTTGATGTTTTTAGTTTATTTTAGCTTAATTTTGTTCTTGGTGCTTGTATTGGTGATGACGCTTATGAGTTTTTCTAGTTATAGAGAGTCCTTTTGCACTGGCTTTCTGAGATGCTGGTTGTAGTAGTTATGTTCTTGGTATGCAGACAAGTTCATTGTCTTCTATGGTTTTGGAATGGTAGGGATCTCTTGTAGCTTCTCAAGTGGCATACATTTCAATGATTTATTTAATTTCCTCCCTAAAATGTGTACATTTCATTTATTTGTTTAAATTCCCCCAGGATTTTATTTACTGAGTTGATGATTCAGGCAATAGGGGAGTCAACCCTGGGTAGACACTGGCTGTAGCTAATGTGGGTAGATCTGAGATGATATAATACCCAGTGTTGGGTAGAAGTTCCAACCTTCATGAAGGTGGCTGTGGGAGCTCTCAATTAGATGTGCTGAGGATTTACCAAAGTGAAGGGGAGAGCTACTTTAGCACCCCTGCCAGGCAAGGAGAAAAGATGTCCACCTCACAGCCTTATTCCTATCCCGTATTTTAGCTATTCAGATCAAACAGTTACCTGTTATCATCCATAGGAATGTTTGTGTTCCAAGTAGAGAGAAATTGTGACTGCCTGTTGTTCAGGTCTGAATCAGGGAAGCACTCCTCCTGTGGGGATGCAATTACCCTGGATTGTTCCAGGAAGTTTGCCCATAGATTCATTCATGCTGCATTCTCATAGGGCAAGCCCCAGCTCTGTCTGCAAAGGTGTACAAGGGGGCGTGGGGAAAGACCCCTTCTCCAAGCCTCTTTACAATCATGGAGGTTGCCTGCTTTTGGGGTGGAGGCGTAGACTTTCCCTCTTCACCTAGCAGTACAATTATGTCTTTGCTGTAAGAAACTTCCCACCAGTGGGAAAGATAATGGGCTGAAGGCCTTCCACCCATACTCCTTTGTCCCACTGGGTGTTCCTTTGATATGGTGCTCCATCCTTCCTTCACCTGTGAATGGAACTTTCTGAGAGCTGCACTGCATTTATTGTTATCGCTCTTCCGAGTCTAGCTGCCCAGATGGGCTGCCAGACTTCAGGCTTGTACCAGGAAATATCTGGAAGGGATCTAGTGATTCAACCTGACTTCAAGTCTCCCAGCTGTTGATACCAGTGCCTGCTCCCTTAGAAGTGGCAGGGAAATGACATATACCATTTGACTCCTTGGTTGTATGTAAACTTAATGTGCTGGCTTTCTTGAATGCTGATTATAATTGTAATGAACTTGTAACATGTACACACTTCAGATCTGTGGATGGCTAGGTTTTTGTATGCAGTGGTATTAGCTGAGATTCCCATAACTATTTTCTCACTCCTAGGAGCAGTGCTCTTCTGCTGAGAGATGTTGTAATAGCCTAAGTGGGTTGGCCTCCAGCCGGGAGATGGCATACACAAGAGAGCACCAGCTGTGGGAGTAGCAGTAAGATTTGTGCTTACCTTGTTTTTCTTTGGAAGTATTCTGGGCTCTTAGGTGATGGGTGGGATCATAAAGCTCCTAAAAGTTTATGTTATTTGTGTTAAGCTACCATGGTAGGTAGAGAAATGCCACTAGGCAGGGGCAGTGTTAGGTATGAGCTCACACTCTCATTGGGCAGGACCAGCTGTGGCCACTGTGGGAGATTAAAGGTGGTTATCAGGTCACTGTGTAATATTCCACAAGGGAGTAAAACTGCCTATGCTGTGCAGAAAAGTTCACAAAGGGAGTGGAGACTGGCAGGAAATTATAAGCCTTACCCAGCTCCTAAGAACCTGGTGAATCTGGTCTCAATCCCACAGTGCCCCACCAGCAGCACCTTCTTTAAATCCAGGTAGCTTCCACAAAGAACTCAGATCTTCCCCAGTTATAATCTTCCCTGGAGATAGCAACCTTGACTTATATTCCATGACTGTCTCTGTCTGCATGTGAAGCTGAGTGTCCAGCTCCTGTGCTCCTGTCTACAGTACACCTCATACTTGTCCCCAGTTCTGTTCAAAGAAGTTTCTCCCCTTTTGAGATATCACAAAATTCACTTGGGAACTTCTTCCACCCTGTGACACTCCCTGATCTCATTGTTTGACTTTCATGAAAGCCCCTGTGTATTGTAGTCATGGATGACTTCCCTCATATCATGCTGGAGACTAGGAATGCATACAAGGCTCTTTCTGCTGCTACTTCTACTTTTACATTTCATGTAACTCCCTAAATCTCTTCCAGCTCTGGGTAGTGTTAAGGCCTTCTCCTGTAATCTGGATGTTCATATTACCTAGGATTGTGTGTTCAGATGCAGACTTTCCCACTTTAACACTCTGGAAATAACTTTTACTTGTTTCATCAAGTAGGAATTAGCTTGCCACTTCTTTCAAAGGGTGTGTGGTTTCTTTCAGTTTTCCTATTAAGATTCTAAAGTGGTACTTGAAAAAAAAATTCATAATGTGAATTTCTATCCTATATTTTGTACTTTCAAGTGAGAAAGGCATACTAACACTATGTCCTGTCTGCCATTTTGAAAAATAAATGGGTATGCAAATTTATTAATGTATATGAGCATTATATAAAACATAAAAATTCAAATAAACAGTCAGATCTTTACTGCTTTTATACTAATTGAGCTTAGAGGAAAAAATGGGTGCTTGAAGCATGACAAAACAAGTTTTGGTGAGCAAACTATAATCCAAAAAATTATGTCAAATTGCCACTAAAGATGTTCAAGTTATAGAAAGAGGGGAAGAGAAGGTCTAGCTAGCAAATTTATCTTATTATATAGATTAAACTTCATAGAGGGCAGTCCTCAGATAGAATAGTAAATTTTTTTTTTCAGCTTTTTAAATTTGTCACTTAGTATTTCCAAGTCTGGCTGCATTAATGTAAATTTTCTCTGCATATATGACTCTTAAAAAAAAAAAAACAGCAGCTTTGAGGATTTCTTCTGTTTGCAGGACCTTTGCACAGTCATCTCAAAATATATTAAATAAATATATTTAGAAGTAAAATATTTTGATTTCCTTTAGTCCTCTCTATAAAACTTCTACATTTAGAATGTTTCAGATAGTAAAAGCAGAGTTTGAGAAATTTAAGTTGGAAGTTTTGTGATAAGAGATATAGAAAGAAGAGGAAAAATATTGTGATAAGTAGAAAAGAATAAATATCACATATTTTATTTAATATCTTGTTGAGTTAATCTCCAATTCCTGAGAATACATCAGTAAAATTAAACAAATTTATTCCACTTCAAAAGATGACATTTCAAAATGTCTCTCACAGTTGACTCACTATATGGTAAATATAAATATATATTTATATGCATATAATATATATTTATATCATATATATATATGTGTGTGTGTATATATATTTGAAATGGAGTCTCACTCTGTCACCAGGGCTGGAATGTAGTGGTGCAATCTTGGCTCACTGCAACCTCTACCTCCCAAGTGCAAGCGATTCTCCTGCCTCAGCCTCCTGAATACAGGACTACAGGTGAGCACCACTATGCCCAGATAGCTTTTAGTATTTTTCATAGAGACGGGTTGGTGTCTAACTCCTGACCTCATGATTCATGCACCTAGGCCTCCCAAAGTGCTGGGATTACAGGTGTGAGCCACCATGCCTTGCCATAAAAATATTTTTAATAAAGTTTATTTTTATGAAAACAATAAAAAACCTTAATGTATGAATTAATCTATAAACTAGTTTTTAAGAATCTCAGAAACATCTTTAAGTGGCATTTTGACAAGCTTTTTGGGTTATAATTTGAATCTTACAGTGAGATTCTTTAGTAGTTTATACTGAAGAGGCCTTAAGTTTGCTTATGTGCAAGCTCCAACTTTTTAAGTTTATGTCAAATTGTCTATAATGAGCTTGTTGTGTAAAAGGTCAGGAAAACTATAAGCAGTGTAGACTAGAAGTAAGGGAAGTCTTTTTGAAGGACTTCTTATGATCTCCATAAAGTTGAATAATTTTTGAAGCAGTCTGGTCAAATTTGAAAATATGCATTTTAAATCAATGCCTTGGTAAAACTGCTAGTGACTACAATTGTGTTCTGCACCAGGAAAGTACAGACTTTTTATTGAATTCATATAGATAACTATCTTCTCATAAAATAAGAATATTCATTAAATGGTGTTTGAATTTTTAAGACATTAGGTAGAGAGAAAGGCAAAAGCTTTCATTTTTCTTATAAAAGAATATTTTAATCATTTTTTATCAGTTATAAATAGCATAAAAAGAAATAAAATTTTCTTCACTTTGGAAAAAAACACAAAATAAATCAGCAATAGTTTAAAGAAAAATTATAACAATTATTTTACTATTTTCTCAGTTTTGTCCCATTTACTTAATTTTTGTTCTACTTGGTGTTAGCAACATGTGTGAACATATCAGCACCTTTTTTTTTTTTTTTTTTAGCATTTTGGAAGTTTTTATCTATTCTAATAATATAATATCTAAAGTTATCAGTAACCTATATTTAAAAGTACTTGTCAGGAGTATTTTTATAAACAATTAAAAATATTATAAATGTTAAAACTATATAAAATGTTTATGTTTTGATTTCAATTTATAAGATAAACCTGTATTTTTTGGAAATAAGAATATAATTTTAAATGGTGGTTGATTGTAGACCACTTTTTGAGAACAATCAAAATAAAACAATTGTTTTGTCAAATAAAAAGGCTGAGGATCACCATGGTTAAGGATGCAGGATGCAGAAAATTTGAGTTGTTCTGTTCCAGGAGGACCAGCTTCAAACAAAGCTCCTCAGACACCATGTTCAAGAAGGAAAAGGCTTTATTTGGCCGGGAGCATTGGCAGACTTGTGTCTCAAGAACGGAGCTCCCTGAAGAAAAAGTTCCTGGCCCTTTTAAGGACTTACAACTCTAAGGGGTCCACATGACAGGGTCATGATAGACTGAGCAAGCATGAGGTACATGACTGTGTCCACATACTTTAGTGGTGCGGGTAAGCAAGGCAAGTATTTCTCCATATCATTGTCTGTGATCTATAGATAGCACAAGTGGTTAGGGTGGGGGTGAATCTTTAACCTACAGGCTTGACCAGTGGCACCAATCAGTCTGGTTTTTTTTCAGTTTTTACCTCTTCTTTTTCTTTGGAGACGGGACAGTAGGAGAAATGGCGTCTCTCCTCATTCCCCACTTTTAGAACCTCACTCACTAGTGGGAGTTCTCATTCTTATCCTCACTATCTAAATCTTCCTGTGAGATAGATTGATAGTGATTCATGTAATATATTTGTGCTGAGGTCTTTTGATGAACTCAGGTGGTAATGAAGCCTCTTAAAAACTGCAGAAATAAGGGTAACTTATAGGGGAGTAACACTCAGGTTCCTAACGCTATTATTATTCCTATTACAAGAGCTTTAAAGCCTCCTAGAGCTGGAAACCATTTTCCAAACAAGAATCCAGCATCAAACCTATGCCAAACCTGCACTGGCACATGTGCTGGCTTAGTCCATGTCTCTATACTTTTGACTACTTCTCCTTGATCATCTATTTGCAGACAGCAATTGGTGAAGTTGAATTTTCCAGACTCCTTCAGCTGCCAGCATGTAGTCTAAGGCCAATCTATTCTGATAGATGGCATTTCTTATTTGGGTTTCCTGCCAGGATAAAAGAGTCAAAGCTCTCCCAATTTCATTAGTTATTATTTCTAAGATGGCCTGTAACCATATGATGTGGTTGAGCATGTAGATGGTGCTTTAATATCCCCACGAGCCATCTTGTGCCCATGTGGCAGGCCTATAATACTGTATGATCGTTTCGGGGGGTCACTCATTATCTTTCCAATTTCCTAAAGCTATGATTCTCTTTTCCCAGGCGGCATGGACAGGGAAACCTAGGAGCTCAACTGTTTTTATGGGCAGTAAAAAGAAAAAAAAAAAAAAAAAAAAGGATGGCTTAATGGTGCCAATGACACAACTACCTGAACATTGATCAGGTAATTGCGTATAGGCTCTGTGCCTACATATCCAGTATAGTGCTTTGGGAGCCATCAGTCTCAGTGAGATTCTGCATGGGCCTAAGCAGTCTGTAATTTAGGAAATTTACTGAAGGGATTCTTTTCAGTATGCTTTAGACCCCACCAGGTGACTATCCCTGTTGTGCTGTTATACGTCTTCTGTCCTAGACAATTGAAACTTCCTACAGGGATGGCAAAGTCTTTTTCCTTCTGTTGCTATGCAGTATTGTCCAATAATTGAGGTTTTCAACACCTAGAAGTTACTAGTTTGGGTCCTCTGGACTAGAATTATGTCAGGAACTGCATCAGTAGGCACCAATTCTCAGGCTTCCCAAGGCCATTGGCCTCCCATAGTTGTTCCCCCACATATATAACAAGAAGTAACTTTGCAGGAATGAGCAACATTTTCTGCTAACTGGGGAAATAAGTTCTTTGTCTTTTTCAGAAGCTCTGGTGGGCAGATTCACCTCATCATAATAGGTCTGAAACATTGGGTTTGGAGAGCACCTGTGGACCTCCTCTTGGACTAAAATATTTACTCGGAGATCCAGTTCCATTGACTCCTAGAGTTACATACTCTCCTATTTTCCAGTGGACATTAAGGGGATTGGTAATTAATAGTTCTAATGGGTTACAGTGACCACTAGGGCAGGAAGAGTTACTCTTTCCTTTTCAAAGGTGAACAGGGTCCTTGTTATCTTTTTTTCCAGGTGACCTAAATGACACAGAATCAGTAACTGCATTCATCAATACACAGTCCTAATTCATGACAAACATACTTATTTTCTACTCTATAGCCCCTTTCCCAATCTAGAGAACCACATTTTATTCTATTTCCATACGGGTCCCTGTTGATTGCCACACAGGCATCAAATTTTAAGATAATTTGTTTGAGGACTCCTTTTTCTTCTGTTCTAGTTATTACTGTACTCGTATCAGCATTTTCTCAGTTGCCAGTTCCTCAATCTTATTTCAAAAACTGTAGTCACAGGAGGCTCAGATGGGTTATAGCACACATCAGACTTGTCACTTCCTGGGCTACATACCTTTTAGAGAGTAGCATTATATAGATAAGTTCTTTTTAGAGTTCCAGTACATTCATAATAACTATAGAATAGAAAAGTGTTTTGTTTTGTTCTGTTTTGTTTTTTTGTTTGTTTTTGAGACGGAGTCTCGCTCTGTCGCCCAGATGCAATCTTGGCTCACTGCAAACTTTGTGTCTTGGGTTCATGCCATTCTCCTGCCTCAGCCTCCTGAGTAGCTGTGACTAGAGGCACCCGCCACCACACCCAGCTAATTTTGTTTTGTATTTTTAGTAGAGATGGGACTTCACCATATTAGCCAGGATGATCTCGATCTCCTGACAGAAAGACTGTTTTAACCTTTTGTCCTACCTCAGTCACTTGATGTGTACACTGGGAACAGTCCTCAGTCTGAGGAAGGTCAGTTGAAGTCCTTGCTGTACAAGTCCAAATTTTAAGGAAAATGAGGCCCGTGCTTCAATCATGAGTGGACCAGTCAGCTTCTAGGTGTGACTGGAGCAGGGCTTGTCGTCTTCTTCAGTCACTTTGTAGGGATTGTCCGGGCTTGATCTTGCCTCCCAGGTCTCAGGTGCTGCAGGTTTTATGTGGCTGTGGTGGATCCAGGCTGGGATTCCCTCTACCTTTGTGGCTGTGGGAATGGTCAAGATGATGGTCTAGGGTCCTTTCCACTGTGGCCGCAAGGGGACTACATTCTAATCATTGATACACGCCTGATCACCTGGGGAGAACAGGTGAACTGAGAATAAGTTGATGGGCACCTCCCATTTACCCAGACTGAAATTGTATGTGTAATTTTCCCTAAAGCCTGTAGCTGTCACTGTAACTCAGTTTCACCTAACTCTCAAGGAGTGTCTGGGAGTCCCCACAGTATGGGAGCGGGCCTATGATATAATATTTCATAAGGGGAATATCCTGTTCTTTTAGAAGGGCTACATCTAATTGTAAACAATACCATAGGGAGAGCTTGTACCCGCTTTAATCCTGTTCCATGACACACTTTCCCTAAACTATTTTTGATAGTCTGATTTATCTTCTCCACCTTTCCAGAACTTTGTGGCCAGTAGGCAGCATGTAGTTTCCAGGTGATCACCAGTGACTTTGCTGTCTTCTATACCAAGTCAGCCACAAACATGCCCCATTGTCTGGCCGATTCATAAGTGCAGTCTAAATCTAGTGAGGAGATCTTGGGGAAGTACACGGGTTACTTCCAAGCTTTCTTAGTCCATGTGGGATAGGCCTCCACCCACCCAGAGTATGTACATACTAGAACTAGCAAATACTTGTTACCTCCATATTTGGGCATCTCAGTGAAGTCTATTGGAGATGTTCAAAGGGGGCTGCTCCATAAGCCTGTATGCCAGACGCAGCTCTTGGACCTTGCCTAGCATTGTGCTGCCAGCATGTGACACACTGCTGCATCACTGTTTTGGCAAGGGCTGACAGACGTGAGATGTAGAAGTACCAGCCTAACAACTTTTCAAGTGACTCTTGGCCTAGGTGGGTGGTCTCATGCACAGCCAGTACGACTGCAGCTCCTAGCTTTTGTGGTACAGCTATTATTCTGTCCAGTAACCAGATCCATCCCTCTTTTATCACCTGCCCTCCCTTTGCCTGGAGAAAGTCCTCTTCTTCTTTAGAATAAGCAGGTACAAAGTCAGGTGCCTGAGGGAGCTGGGGAGGCGGGAGGGTGGGGGCTGTGACTGATGTCCAGTAGGGGGTGGATGCTGCTGCTTTTTAGGCCTCTGAGTCAGCTCAGGAGTTCCGCAAGGCAATCGAGGTGGATGCTCGCTGGTGTCCTCTGCAGTGCATGACTGCCACCTTTTGGGGTTTCCACACTGCCTCTAATTGCAGGATCCCTTGCTGATACTTGACGTCTTTTCCCTGAGAGTTCAAGAGGCATTTTTCCTTTTATAATGCGCCATGTACCTAGAGGGTTAAAAAGGCGTACCAAGAGTCAGTGTAAATGTTTACAGTCTTACCTTAACTTAGCTGTAAGGCCTGAATTAAAGCAATGAGTTTGGTCATCTGGGCTGAACTGTCCTGGAGCAATGACTTGGCTTCAATGACAGCATCCAGGGTTACCACTGCATATCCCACACACCTCTCTCCTTGTGGGTTGATGAAGCTGCTCCCATCCATGTACAGCTCCCAGTTTACTGATGTCCAAGGATGGTCTCAGAGGTCAGGCCTGCTAGAATAAACTGAGTCCAATACGTCTACACAGTCATGTTCAACTGGGCTCTCTGATACCAGAAGCAGAGTGGCAGGGTTCAGAGGGTTGCAAACTTCAATGGTTGTGCAGCGATTCTCACCAAACAAGCATTAGTATGTAGTTAGTCTAGCATTCATTAGCCAATGATGTCCTTTGGTATTCATTAAAGTCACCACAGCATGGGGGCCTTTATCTTCAGATTTTGCCCAAGAGTTACCTTATCCAGTTCTTTTGCCAGCAGGACTGTTGCTGCCAAGGCCCTCAAATATGGGGCCAACCCTTAGAAACCCTCTTTAGTTGTTTAGAGAGGTAGGCCATCACACTTGGCCAGGGCCCCCACAATCTGGGTCAAAATTCCAACCACCATTTATTCTCTCTTTGACACATATAGTGCAAAAGGTGTTATCTGGTCAGGTAGCCCAGCTGCTGGGGCTAACGTGAGTTTTTTTGTTTGTTTGTTTGTTTGTTTGTTTTGTTTTTAACTCACGAAAAGCTCATTGCTGTTGGGACCCCCATTTGAAATGTTCCTTTTCTCCCCAGTTTGTGACTCTGTACAGGGGCTTAGCCAATACTGCAAAGTTTGGGATCCACAACCTGCAGAACCCTACTACTTCTAATAATTCTCTCACCTGCCTTCTGGTTTTAGGCTCTAGCATTTTGCAGATGACTTGCTTTCTTTCTGGCTGTGCTCCTCTTGTTGTCTGGAGAGCTGAGCTTTCTTCTTGGATAGCTTGTACCCACAGTTCTCCAGGTGCCGGAGCAAAGTATCTATTCCCTTGGCACACCTGTCTGCCATGGGGTGTTCCAGCAGGAGGTTATTGACATATTGGAGCAGCACACAGCCTAGGTCTCTGGCAGGAAACTTCTGGAGGTCTTGAGCCAGTGCCTCCCCAAAGATGGTGGGGGAGTACTTGAATCCGTGGGGGAGCCAGGCCCAAGTGTACTGAGTGATGACACCTGACTCCAGCTCCTCCCACTGAAAGGCAAACAGTTTTTGTCTCTCAGGAACTAGTCTGATGCCAAAGAAAGCATCTTTCAAGTCCAAGCAGGTGAACAAGCCATCCTCAGCTGGCATAACCCTAACAACCTATAAAGGCTAAGTACTGTTGGATGCAAAGTCACTGCAGGTTGATTGACCAAGTGCAAATCTTGTACTGGCCTGTAGTCTTTGGTGTTTGGCTTGGGAACAGGTAGGAGGGGAGTGTTCCATGGAGATGGACAAGGCACTATAATTCCAAAGGCCTTCAGGCACTTGAGATGGACATGGATGCCCTCAGGGGCTTCTCTGGGGGCCTGGTATTGCTTTTGCCTGACCGACTAGGCCCCAGGCTCAACTTATATGAGTATAGAGGCCTGGTTGATTGCCAATCCTGGAGGGTTGTCTTCCACCCACACCCTTGGCCACCACTTAGCCACAGCTGGTCCTGTCCCTTGGCCTGGCTGACTCAAGTTCAGTCTCCATTCCTCCTCCTGGAGAACTGTAAGGGCCATGATGACTCCTGTTCCAGATAACTTTTGCTGTAAAGAGCAGTGCTTTGTAAAAGAGATAGTGTGTGTCAGCTTGCTAAGTAGGTCCCTTCCAAGTAAAGGCAAGGGGCAATCAGGCATGTACAGGAACTGCTATCATCCCTGTGGAACAGGAGTGAACTCTTGCCCCCCTCCCACAACAGTGCAGAACTGGGGCAAACAGAAAGCTTGCTTTGCCCAAACCCCTGTGGTTTTGATTATATCAATCTTTTTGGATAAGGGTTGGTTACTACTGAACATTCAGCACCAGTATCGACTAGAAACTCAATGTCCATGCCTCTGACTGTCATCTTGACAATGGGCTGCTTGGGGGCACCTCAGCCCAGTCTGCCTCAATCCAGTAACCCTTCTGCGAGATTGAACATGGTTCCTTCATCCTTGTCTGAGGCCCCCTGCTCAGAATCACCTTGTTTTCCTTTCAACTGGGGGCACTTGGCCTTCCAATGTCCTATTTCCTTACAATAAGCACACTGGTTATTCAGCATGCATGGGTGATGGGATTGGATATTTTTTCCAGGACCTCCCCTTCCTCACCACAGCCACAGCTAACAAGTCAGCATTCTGCCTGGCCTGGCACTTATTCTCTTTGCAGCTCTCTCTATGGCTCACTGCGTCTCTGTTCATAAACACCCTGACGAGCTACTTCCAACAGCTGTGAAGTATTCATACCTGCAAACCCAGCCTGTTTCTGCAACTTCCTTCTAATGTCTTTTGTGCTTTGACTAGTTAACTAACATTGTGTTAATCATGCACTGATTCTCAGGGTTATCAAGATCAAAGGGAGTACACATACAATAGGCCTCACACAGTCTCTCATAGAATTGTGCTGGACTTTCTTCTTTTCCCTGAATAACTTCAGAGACCTTGTTAACATTAGTGGTGTTCTGAACTTTCCTCTTTAACCCTTCCAGGAGAGGTTCCCTCTACCTGTTTAGCCTTTGCATACCCCATCTTTCATTTGGGTCCCACTGAGGGTCTATTCCTAGTAATTGGATCCTTACATACTCTTAGGGGTTTTGGTAATCAGCCAGAACATGTTCCTCTAGTGATTAGTTGCCGCTTGGAGCACTCTCCTCCTTTCATCTGTGTTAAAGAGGTACATGAGCAACTGGTGGCAATCAGCGCAAGTAGAATTGTGGGTCTGGATTATAGTTTGGAGCAAATCAATTATAGCTTGAGGCTTTTCAATATAGGATGGGACATTGTTTTTCCAGTTGAGGAGATCAGCAGATGTGAAGGGTTGGTACATAAAGGTATGCCTTTCCATCATATGCCAGTCCTTGTCTACCCCAGTATACCATTGCTCTCTCGGGGGCATTTGTATTCCAGTTTTAGGCCTCAAACAGGCTGCCAACAGAGGGGTTTCTCCTAAAGTCTCGCATCCTTTCTTCTCTACTATGGGTGGTCTAGGTGTATGTAGGCCTTATGGAAGCTCAGGCACAGTGGGCTTAGGATTGGGAAGCCTTCCTTCTTCATAAAAGGTGTGTGTCACTGGTGCTATTTCTTTCCATGAATCCTCTGATATCACGTCGAACAGGACTTTAGGAGCTGACTTCTCTCAGCAGATGGAGCTGGATTCTTCCTTGGCTTTCTGTCCCTTAGCTACTAGTACTGTTGCTGCCTGTCCTCTCAATCACTGTGGGGGTTCTATTAGTAGCTGTACCCAGGTATCTGTGTATAGAAACTGGTCTGTATGTCCTGATATATCTGTTACCTTCTGCCACAGTTTTTAAACGGGAGACCTGTCTAGGCTTCCTTCTGTTATCAAGCCACTTCTAATGCTAGCCAATCTATCTCCTACAAGGTCCTAAGTTTTCCTGGGGTCACAGTAACCCCATAATGTCCATTAAAACCTGTTTTGAAATTCTTTAACATAGTTCCTAATGGAGTGGACTCACTTTATCTCACCCATTCCTATCCAGAGAGAAAAACAATGCTCATGCCATGAGAAGGGTCACTCAGCTCTATCATCACTGGCCACTTCCCTCATGGAAATCTCAGATCCTCTTAGCTTATGTGGGCTGGTACCAATCACCAGCACAACCTGCCATTTAGCTATATGAGGTATCCTACACAACTGCAGCTTGGAGCTCAACACTCCCTTTGGACAGGGATCACTGTCCATCCAGTGCCCATCTCAAACATAAGCATTCACTCACTTTCACTTTTCTTTTTTTTTCAAACAAGCCAAGCCAAATCAGAATCAAAACTGAGACCAAAGTGCCTATAAGGGCACACCATGGCCACCTTGGGTGATCAGGCCATGCTTCCACTCAAATGGAGTGGGCAAGTTCCCAGGATTAGTCCAACCATGTTCCAGATATCTGGACTCCAAGCATCAGTTCCTTACTGGTGTTCAGCAGTTCCGTTGATCATCTGTGGGCTCCTGCTGTGCACCACTCCAATGAGTCATTTTACTGGGGCAAACGTCTACCTGGGAGCACTGTTAGGATCCATGTCACCCAAATTGACTGGGGTCCCCCACAGGATGCTCTGCAGGGCATGCTTAAGCCACCTAAGGGGCTGCCTTGACTGTCTGTCAACCACCTAGCTTCCTAGTCAGGGAACCAAGAAATGTAGTAGGACAAGCCACAGACAAAACCGTCAGACATCAGGTGACAAAAGGAAGAGGGTTTATTCGGTTGGGAGTGTTGGCAGACTTGCCTCTTAAGAACCGAACTCCCAATCCTGAGCAAGTTGGCCGAATAGGAACAGCTCCAGCCTCCAGCTCCCAGCGTGAGCGACAGAAGTCGGGTGATTTCTGCATTTTCAACTGAGGTACCTGGTTCATCTCACTGGGGAGTGCTGGACGATCGGTGCTTGTCAGCTGGTGTAGCCTGACCAGTGAGAGCTGAAGTAAGGCGAGGCATTGCCTCACCTGGGAAGGGCAAGGGGGAAGGAAATCCCTTTTCCTAGCCAAGGGAAACTGAGACACACAACACCTGAAAAATCGGGTAACTCCCACCCTAATACTGCACTTTACCAAGGGTATTAGCAAACGGCACACCAGGAGATTATATCCTACTCCTGGCCCAGAGGATCCCACGCCCACAGAGCCTCCCTCATTACTAGCACAGCACTCTGAGATCTAACTGCAAGGCAGCAGCGAGGCTGGGGGAGGGGCGCCCACCATTCCTGAGGCTTAAGTAGGTAAGCAAATCCGCCAGGAAGCTCGAACTGGGTGGAGCTCACCACAGCTCACGGAGGCCTGCCTGCCTCTGTAGATTCCACCTCTGGAGACAGGGCATTGCTAAACAAAAAGCAGCAGAAATCTCTACAGATGTAAATGACCCTGTCTGACAGCTTTGAAGAGAGCAGTGGGTCTCCCAGCACAGAGGATGAGATCTGAGAATGGACAGACTGCAAGCTCAAGTGGGTCCCTCACCCTTGAGTAACCTAACTGGGAGACATCCCCCACTAGGTGCAGACTGACACTTCACACCTCACATGGCTGGGCACACCTCTGAGACGAAGTTTCTGGAGCAAGAATCAGACAGCAACACTTGCTGTTCAGCAATATTCTATCTTCTGCAGCTTCCTCTGCTGATACCAAGGCAAACAGGATCTGGAGTGGACCTCAAGCAAACTACAACAGACCTGCAGCTGAGGGTCCTGACTGTCAGAAGGAAAACTAATGAACAGAAAGGACACCCACAACAAAACCCCATCAGAACGTCACCATCATCAAAGACCAAAGGCAGATAAAACCACAAAGATCAGGGGAAAGCAGGGCAGAAAAGCAGGAAATTCAAAAAATCAGAGCGCATCTTCCCCTCCAAGGGAACACAGCTCATTGCCAGCAACTAATCAAAGCTCTATGGAGAATGACTTTGATGTGTTGAGAGAAGAAATCTTCGGTTCATCAAACTTCTCAGAGCTAAAGGAGGAACTACGTACCCAGCATAAAGAAACTAAAAATCTGGAAAAAAGAATGGATGAATGGATAACTAGAATAATCAATGCAGAGAAGACCATAAACGAACTGATAGAGAAGAAAACCATGAAACAGGAAATATGTGACAAACGCACAAGCTTCAGTAACCAACTGAATCAACTGGAAGAAAGAGTATCAATGATTGAAGATCAAATCAGTGAAATAAACCAAGAAGAAAAGTCTAGAGGAAAAAGAAATGACCAAGCCTACAAGAAATATGGAATTATGTGAAAAGACCAAATCTATGTCTGATAGGTGTGCCTGAAAGTGAAGTGGAAAATGGAACCAACTTGGAAAACACTCTTCAGGATATCATCCAGGAGAACTACACCAACCTAGTAAGACAGGCCATATTCAGGCAATACAGAGAATGCCACAAAGATACTCCTCGAGAAGAGCAACTCCAAGACACATAACTGTCAGATTCACCAAAGTTGAAATGAAGGAAAAAATGTTAACGGCAGCTAGAGAGAAAGGTTGGGTTACCCACAAAAGGAAGCCCATCAGACCAACAGATATTGGAGATATGTCGGCAGAAACTCTCCAAGCCAGAAGAGAGTGGGGGCCGATATTCAATGTTCTTAAAGAAAAGAATTTTCAACCTAGAATTTCATATCCAGTCAAACTAAGTTTCATAAGTGAAGGAGAAATAAAATTCTTTACAGACAAGCAAATACTGAGAGATTTTGTCACTACTGGGCCTGCCTTACAAGAGACCCCGAAGGAAGCACTAAACATGGAAAGGAACAACCAGTACCAGTCATTGGAAAAACATTCCAAAATATAAAGATCATCAGTGCAAGGAAGAAACTGCATCAATTAATGAGCAAAATAACTAGCTAATATCACAATACAGGATCAAGTTCACGCATAACAATATCAACCTTAAATGTAAATGGATTAAATGGTCCAATTGAAAGACACAGACTGGCAAACTGGATAAAGAGTCAAGACCCATCAGTTTGCTGTATTCAGGGGACCCATCTTACATGCAGAGACACACAGAGGCTCAAAATAAACGGATGGAGGAAGATCTACCAAGCAAATGGAAAACAAAAAAAAGCAGGGGTTGCAATCCTAGTCCTGATAAAACAGACTTTAAACCATCAAAGATCAAAAGAGACAAAGAAGATCATTACATAATGGTAAAAGGATCAATTCGACAAGAGGAGCTAACTATCCCAAATATATATGGACCCAATACAGGAGCACCCAGATTCTTAAGCAAGTCCTTAGAGACTTACAAAGAGACTTAGACTCCTATACAATAACAATGGGAGACTTCAAATCCTTCTGTAAACATTAAACAGATCAACAAGACAGAAAGTTAACATGGTTATCCAGGAATTGAATTCAGCTCTGCACCAAGTGGAAATAATAGACATCTACAGAACTCTCCACCCCAAATCAAAAGAATATACATGCTTCTCAGCACCATGTTGCACTTATTTCAAAATTGACCACATAGTTGAAAGTAAAGCACTCCTCAGCAAATGTAAAAGAATAGACATTATAACAAACTGTCTCTCAGACCACATTGCAATCAAACAAGAACTCAGGACTAAGAAGCTCAATCAAAACCGCTCAACTACATGGAAACTGAACAACCTGCTGTTGAATGACTGCTGGGTACATAACGAAATGAAGGCAGAAACAAAGAGGTTCTTTAAAACCAATGAGAACAAAGATACAACATACCAGAATGTCTGGGACACATTTAAAGCAGTGTATAGAGGGAAATTTATACACTAAATACCTACAAGAGAAAGCAGGAAAGATCTAAAATTGACACCCTAACATCACAATTAAAAGAACTAGAGAAGCAAAAGCAAACACATTCAAAAGCTAGCAGAAGTCAAGAAATAACTAAGATCAGACCAGAACTGAAGGAGATAGAGACACAAAAAACCCTCCAAAAAATCAATGAATCCAGGAGTTGGTTTTTTGAAAAGATCAACAAAATTGATAGGCCACTAACAAGATTAACAAAGAAGAAAAGAGAGAAGAATCAAATAGAGGCAATAAAAAAATGGTAAAGGGGATATCACCACCGACCCCACAGAAATACAGACTACCATCAGAGAATATTATGAACACCGCTACGCAAATAAACTAGAAAACCTACAAGAAATGGATAATTTCCCGGACACTTACACTCTCCCAAGACTAAAACAGGAAGAAGTTGAATCCCTGAGTAGACCAATAGCAGGTTCTGAAATTGAGGCAATAATTAATAGCCTATCAACCAAAAAAAGTCTAGGACCACGGGTTCCCAGCCGAATTCTACCAGAGGTACAAGGAGGAGTTGTTAACATTTCTTCTGAAACTATTCCAATCAATAGAAAAAGAGGGAATCCTCCCTAACATCATCCAGATACCAAAGCCTGGCAGAGATATAACAAAAAAAGAGAATTTCAGAAAAATATCCCTGATGAACATCAATGAAAAAATCCTCAGTGAAATAGTGGCAAACTAAATCCAGCAGCACATCAAAAAGCTTATCCACCATGATCAAGTGGGCTTCATCCCTGGGATGCAAGGCAGGTTCAACATACGCAAATCAGTAAACGTAATCCAGCATATAAACAGAACCAAAGACAAAAACCACATGATTATCTCAATAGATGTAGAAAAGGCCTTTGACAAAATTCAACAGCCCTTCATGCTAGAAACTCTCAATAAATTCGGTGTTGATGGAAAGTATCTCAAAATAATAAGAGCTATTTATGACAAACCCACAACCAATATCAGACTGAATGGGCAAAAACTGGAAGCATTCCCTTTGAAAACGGACACAAGACAGGGATGCCCTCTCTCACCACTCCTATTTGACATAGTGTTGGAAGCTCTGGCTAGGGCAAACAGGCAAGAGAAAGAAATAAAGTGTATTCAGTTAGGAAAAGAAGTCAACTTGTCCCTGTTTGCAGATGACATGATTGTATATTTAAAAAATCCCATCATCTCAGTCCAAAATCTCCTTAAGCTGATGAACAACTTCAGCAAAGTCTCAGGTTACAAAATCAATGTGAAAAAAATCACAAAGTTTCTTATACACCAGTAACAGACAAACAGAGAGCCAAATCACGAATGAACTCCCATTCACAATAGCTTCAAAAAGAATAAAATACCCAGGAATCCAACTTACAAAGGATGTAAAGGACCTCTTCAAGGATAACTAGAAACCCCTGCTCAGTGAAATAAAAGAGGACACAAACAAATGGAAGAACATACCATGCTCATGGATAGAAAGAATCAATATCGTGAAAATGGCCATAATGCCCAAGGTAATTTATAGATTCAATGAGTTTCTTCACAGAATTGGAAAAAAACTGCTTTAAAGTTCACATGGAACCAAAAAAGAGCCCGTATCTCCAACACAATCCTAAGTCAAAAGAACAAAGCGAGAGGCATCCCGCTCCCTGACTCCAAATTGCACTACAAGGCTACAGTAACCAAAACAGCATGGTACTGGTACCAAAACAGATATATAGACCAATGGAACAAAACAGAGCCCTCAGAAATAATACCACACATCTACAGCCATCTGATCTTTGACAAACCTGAGAAAAACAAGAAATGGAGAAAGGATTCCCTATTTAATAAATGGTGCTGGGAAAATTGGCTAGCCATAAGTAGAAAGCTGAAACTTGATCCTTTCCTTACTCCTTTTATGAAAATTAATTCAGGATGGATTAGAGACTTAAATGTTAGATCTAAAACCATAAAAACCCTAGAAGAAAACCTAGGTAATACCATTCAGGACATAGGTATGGACAAGGACTTCATGTCTAAAACACCAAAAGCAATGGCAACAAAAGCCAAAATTGACAAATGGGATGCAGTTAAACTAAAGAGCTTCTGCACAGCAAAAGAAACTACCATCAGAGTGAACAGGCAACCTACAGAATGGGAGAAAATTTTTGCAATCTGCTCATCTGACAAAGGGCTAATATCCAGAACCTACAAAGAACTCAATCAAACTGAGGGCGGAGCAAGATGGCCGAATAGGAACAGCTCCAGTCTCCAACTCCCAGCGCCAGCGACACAGAAGACCGGTGATCTCTGCATTTTCAACTGAGGTACTGGGTTCATCTCACTGGGGAGTGCCGGACGATCGGTGCTGGTCAGCTGCTGCCGCCCGACCAGCGAGAGCTGAAGCAGGGCGAGGCATCGCCTCACCTGGGAAGCGCAAGGGGGAAGGGAATCCCTTTTCCTAGCCAGGGGAACTGAGACACAAAACACCTGGAAAATCGGGTAACTCCCAGCCCAATATTGCGCTTATACAAACAGGCACACCAGGAGATCATATCCCACACCTGGCCGGGAGGGTCCCACGCCCACGGAGCCTCCCTCATTGCTAGCACAGCAGTCTGTGATCTACCAGCAAGGCAGCAGCGAGGCTGGGGGAGGGGCGCCCGCCATTGGTGAGGCTTAAGTAGGTAAACAAAGCTGCTGGGAAGCTCCAACTGGGTGGAGCTCACAGCAGCTCAAGGAAACCTGCCTGTCTCTGTAGACTCCACCTCTGGGGACAGGGCACAGCTACACAACAACAACAACAACAACAACAACAACAAAGCAGCAGAAACCTCTGCAGACGCAAACGACTCTGTCTGACAGCTTTGAAGAGAGCAGTGGATCTCCCAACACGGAGGCTGAGATCTGAGAACGGACAGACTGCCTGCTCAAGTGGGTCCCTGACCCCTGAGTAGCCTAACTGGGAGACATCCCCCACTAGGGGCAGTCTGACACCCCACACCTCACAGGGGGGAGTACACCCCTGAGAGGAAGCTTCCAAAGCAAGAATCAGACAGGTACACTCGCTGTTCAGAAATATTCTATCTTCTGCAGCCTCTGCTGCTGATACCCAGGCAAACAGGGTCTGGAGTGGACCTCAAGCAATCTCCAACAGACCTACAGCTGAGGGTCCTGACTGTTAGAAGGAAAACTATCAAACAGGAAGGACACCTACACCAAAACCCCATCAGTACATCACCATCATCAAAGACCAGAGGCAGATAAAACCACAAAGATGGGGAAAAAGCAGGGCAGAAAAGCTGGAAATTCAAAAAACAAGAGCGCATCTCCCCCGGCAAAGGAGCGCAGCTCATCGCCAGCAACGGATCAAAGCTGGACGGAGAATGACTTTGACGAGATGAGAGAAGAAGGCTTCAGTCCATCAAATTTCTCAGAGCTAAAGGAGGAATTACGTACCCAGCGCAAAGAAACTAAAAATCTTGAAAAAAAAGTGGAAGAATTGACGGCTAGACTAATTAATGCAGAGAAGGTCATAAACGAAATGAAAGAGATGAAAACTATGACACGAGAAATACGTGACAAATGCACAAGCTTCAGTAACCGACTCGATCAACTGGAAGAAAGAGTATCAGCGATTGAGGATCAAATGAATGAAATGAAGCGAGAAGAGAAACCAAAAGAAAAAAGAAGAAAAAGAAATGAACAAAGCCTGCAAGAAGTATGGGATTATGTAAAAAGACCAAATCTACGTCTGATTGGGGTGCCTGAAAGTGAGGGGGAAAATGGAACCAAGTTGGAAAACACTCTTCAGGATATCATCCAGGAGAACTTCCCCAACCTAGTAGGGCAGGCCAACATTCAAATCCAGGAAATACAGAGAATGCCACAAAGATACTCCTCGAGAAGAGCAACTCCAAGACACATAATTGCCAGATTCACCAAAGTTGAAATGAAGGAAAAAATCTTAAGGGCAGCCAGAGAGAAAGGTCGGGTTACCCACAAAGGGAAGCCCATCAGACTCACAGCAGATCTCTCGGCAGAAACTCTACAAGCCAGAAGAGAGTGGGGGCCAATATTCAACATTCTTAAAGAAAAGAATTTTCAACCCAGAATTTCATATCCAGCCAAACTAAGTTTCATAAGTGAAGGAGAAATAAAATCCTTTACAGATAAGCAAATGCTTAGAGATTTTGTCACCACTAGGCCTGCCTTAC